>NW_027069983.1:0-103771 GCF_002906115.3 Quercus suber
TCTATAATTTTAGCAGAGACAATTGCTCTTCAATAGAACAACCCACATGACAAGACGAACGACAGGAGGAAGGAATGAGAATAAGACCAAGGCACCGCTGTTCCATTGGAGAAGCAGAGGAGCGTCGTGTGCTACGGTACTCCACAGCATCTTGGAGAATGATGTTTCCTTGCTTGTCTATGCAGTGGAAGGTGCCCAAGAAAAATCTTCCATCTCTAATTCCCACCAACATTCGGCGAAACAGCAGTTTCCTTACTCGAGCTACAAGATCTGAACTGTTTGAGTTTGGCCCATCAGAACTCTCCGCCTGAATCAAGGATTTCTCTTGCTCTAGTTCCATAACTGTGCACTTGAATCTATAACTATTTCTGACAAATAAACAGAAAAAGAAATTGTAACTCTGTTGCTTGCTGATAAGCCAAGTTAATTAACTAAATAAAAACAAGCTTAAGCTTGTTTCACAAAATCACTACTGGTAATGTCCAGCCCTGTGAACTACTTTCATGGAAAGTTACAAAATACTCAATCGACAAGTTCTATTAGTGACTAGGATTATTGAAGAAAGAAAGGTTCCCCTTTCTAATATTTAAGAAACAGATTTTTATATTTTGCTCATCATAAACCATCCTTACAGCATGAGAAGTAAAAATTAAGTGTCAATTTAAAAATAAGTGCCAACCAATAAAATATTCATAAGAGATATAGTGGCTGATAGAAGCTGAATAAATGTTGGCCTACAGAAATAAGGCCCACCAAGAGGCTGCATGAGAATCAGCTAGGCTGAAGCCGCTGAAGTAGTATTATATCAAAAAAGGAAGATTTGATTTTCAATTCAACAAAGATATATATTGCCTTCATTTTATCAACCACTTACAGGAGACAAGGGAATAGGGAATTCCTTGAGAGATTCCAATTATATAGAGGACTGCCAATGTGTATGCAAAAAGCCATTGAACCCCAAGTAGCATAAATTAAATCAGGTAAGAATGACTAACTCAGTAGCGGAGGTAGTAAAGTTGTTGGCATGTAGAAAAGGCAGTGGTACGCATCATAGAGCAAGAATTGGCATGTATTTCCCTTTTGGCAAGAACATAATGCTCTGGTGCCAGGGGACTTTTTAGTGATCAAGTTGCTGTTTCTATTTCTTACACCCCTTTATGAGTGAAGTAGTATCCCCTTTTCTTCATTGACTTTTGTATCATTTTAAACTCTAGATTTTGGTCCTAATTTTTTTTTTTTTTTTTTCATTTAATCTTTCTTATGGAATTTCTCTTATTTACTTCCCATGTACTTGAGCAACACCTTTGCTGCACTTTTTGATGAATTCTATTACATCTACCAAAATAAATTAAGAAAGAAAGCATACCTAACTCCTCTGTAGACAGATATTTTGTTTAAATAACAATGGAGAATAAGAACGAGAAAATAAATTTCATACAGAACCCATAATACATTAAATCCTAGATTTTTACCTTTGGCATCTGAAAAAGAAATTCATTAAAAAAAAAAAAATTGACATTGGTTCTTATTTCAAGTCTAAACAGATAAATGAAAACATTGAATTTGAAGTAAATACATTAAAAAATAGAAAAGGAAATTGGAACGACAAACAGCTCAACAAGGCCAGTCTTTTGGTATCATCAAGGCAATCATGGCCTTACTTCACACAAGGATAAGGCCAGTTCAAAGTAGAATGGTGAGTGCGTCAATTAGACAAAACAGATGCTATAAATTCTTGAAAAATTCAAAATAAATTGCTATACTAGATCAGGTATTTTTTTTCATCGAGTATAATAGATTGGGTCTTAGCCCAGTACTTGCACCAGCAACAACAATCCAAAAAGGCTAAGAAAGATAATTATCAGTAAGTAGTACCGGAAGGAAGGAAGGAAAATTGGAGAGGATTTGGATTGATCCGGAGACTCTTGCCGTCAAACTGGCCCCAAAGAATCTATCTGGGATTGAACATAAAGCCTCCAAATCATTTGTCAAAGGCCGACGAGTTGAATCCAAAACACACAGGCTGGCAGCGGCGGAAGAGCAACTCTGGTAACGAGAAAGCACAGATTGATTGGGGCGAAGAAGATCACGTCTGGAATTGTTTCAAACGGAACGTGTGCCTAATGGCAAGTGTGGGAATGGCTGGTCCAAGGTTCTTTGAGGTGGACTCTTCGGTCGGCCAAGTTCCGAACCCGAAGCCCATTAACAATAATAATAATAAGCCCAGACAAAAACCTGTTTTTAAATGGCAGCCCAGACCATCCCAGCCCACTATCCCTTCCCTTTCGGCACAAAATCAGACCCACCCACACTCTCAGCCTTCCTCGCATGTTCCTCTCTCTCACCCAAATACTTCAACATCAACAATAGCTTCTTTGGTGGGCAGTGATAAAACTGATGTTGAGCCAACTCCGAGCCACATTGCACCGAGAAGCTTCTCTTAGTGATCAACAATTATGATGCTTCCGTGGATAAGTCCTTGTGTTTCAATGGTCATGTAGCCTTACAACGTGACATCCAAAGGATCATCCAGGAGCCTACAGACAACGTCATCAAGAAATAGGGGAATTCCGAGCAGTGGGTTCTTGAATTAAGAGATAGGAGGAGGGTGGTCATGTATATTGTTTCTAATAACTATATTCTCATCGTGACGATCTACATTGATAAGAGACATCGCAATTCTTAACCACCGTGTTCCACTTCAATACAAAGATTAGAAACACATGGCATCTAGTTTTAATGAATAATAGTTTTAAAACAAAATTATGCAGAAACTTTTACAGCAAAAAATTAAATCACCAAGAAAATGTTTTTTCTTTGATTCTAAAATTCAATCACATGTTATACAAGCATGATATTGAAGGCTGCTCTGATACCATTGTTGGAGAAATCTGGTTTTTGTATCTCATACAAAAACACACGCAGCGGAAGCAACAAAAACACGGATCTACTTTCAATCATGAAAGATAAACATGTAACCATGAATTTTAGAATCAAAGAATAGAAAGCGTACCTTGGTGCAGTGAATTTCAAAACCAAACTTGAGAATACCTTCAATCTTCATCTCAATTCCACATGGTGTCCAAGATGTGTGGTCTCTCAATCAGTCTTTTGTACATAAATTCTCAAAGAAAAATCCTTCTCCTTCTCCTTGTGGAGAAAAACTGATTTCTTTTTCTTTTCATCTTACGTACGTTAAACCATTCTTATAGTTTCTTTATTTGATAACACTTATTAAATAATGACTGATTATCTAATTGGGTTAGCCTTTTAGGCCTACCCAATTGGGCTTTAGTTTGTGGCTTGAGATGGGACCAAAGGGACCAATAAGACACTAGCTCCAATGGGCATTGGGCTTTTCCGTCAACTCTTGACAAGTCCAAAGTTACCATTAATTATATTCAATACTACTATAAGAATATAATTGCACTCTAGGCCTTATCTATAAATTATATCCCAAAACTTTATTATACATTCAACCCCTTCATTAAAATATTCGTAGTAATACAAAATCATTAATATTGACTGCCATTTTGAAGATTACTACATCTTAATCTTTGAGTACCCGGTTTAATCCTTTATGTTATTCATAATATATTTATGAAATCCAATTCCATAAATATATACTTTAGTAACTCTCTACTAAAGTGGTTGGGCCCAACTCTCTAAATAACCAAACTCATTAAATTTATCTCAAGGGAATATTTTATATTTCCGTTAAGAGATTATGAATTCCATCTTGAGAATATATGTTCCATCAACACTAAATGCGGCTGCCCAACATACTGAGGTTTTGACCATAACTTATAGATCTCACTCCTGATATATCAAAGCAACCTACATCTTATGATCAGGTCTATTATTCTCTCAGGATTTAGAGTTGATGTAAATAGAAGTCATGAGATTTATTATTCAATTGACAGTCTTTAGGAGAATAATAAATCTCACAGCGGTCCAGTTCAATATGTCTTAACTCTTAAAACATATTAACATACCAACTAGAAGTCTCCACTTCCATGATCAAGACAAATCATCTTAGTTGATATGTTATAGTCTTCGCAGATGAAATGCTCAATTTCATCACTGACTACGAACTAAAATTCTGAGTTTACAAAGAACTTGTAATTTATATCTTTCTGTGACTTTTCACATAAATCACATACTATGCATCTCATGGACTAAAATAATGTCCCACTAGTTCATAAATGGTCTCAAATAATTAAACAACTTAATTATTCATGACATGCCAATAAATTAGATTTTAGGGCACAAACCCTAACAATCTCCCACTTGCCCTCAAAGACAATTTACCACATATCCGACACTTATCTCCCTATAGAGTAATTCACAGTCACTCTAAGGCAAGGCTTGGAAACAAGTTTCAGCTAGATTTATTGCATAAATTATTTTTTCTACTACTACTTTTCACGTACTCATATCTTCTCTAATGAGATGATACTTACGCTTGATGTATATCTTCACCACCTAGGATGAGTACATATCTTGAAGTCCAACTTCATGAATCACAATCAAACTACAAGTCAGTATTTGTATATCCAGTAAATATCAAATCCTCACTTTTGTAGAAAAACATATAATCTCTCATTCTCCTAAGATATTTGAGTATATGCTTTACTCCCACTAAATTAAGTGATCTTTGATTCAATTGATATTTGCTTACCATGCCCACCGCAGAATAGATATTTAGCCTAGTATTTAGCATAGCATAAAGACTTCATATCGATTTGATATAAGGAATTGTCTTATATGCTTTTCCTTTTATATGTCTTTGGACTATAGTCCTATATAAAGGAACTTCAAACTTTAAAAGGAAAGAATCCTTTCTTAAAGTATTTCATGTTATACTTGGCTAGACACTAATCTATTTAAGCAGTTTAAGATAGATCCAACATCCTAATTTCTGAATTTTAACAAAGTTATAATTCTTAGGATGTGACTAGTCTTTCCCAAGTACTTTATATCAAAATGGACTAGACAACCAAAACTCTATTGATGACAATAACTCTACATCATACTAAATTATTAGAATGTCATCAACATGCATTAAGAAATTTATTATTCTATATAGCTTTTACACACTTAAGGCCTTACAATACTTGATCAAAATCAAACAATTTGTTTGCTTGATCAAATATGATATTTTATGATTTAGATGCTTGCTTTAGTCCATAAATGGACTTTAAGCAACTTGCATACTAAACACTACTGGTTCTTTGCTATAAACAAGTCTAGTTACATCATATAGATGTCTTCCTCAAGATTGCTACTAAAAGAAGTTTTCTTGATATCCATTGTCATATTTCATCCAAATAAAATATAATGGATGAGAGAATCTAGAAAGAGTCAAACTTGACTATCGGTGGAAAAATCTTTTTATAATCGAAACATTTCTTTTTGAATAAATCTTTTCGCCAGTAGTCTTGACTTTGAAGGTTTGCACCTTTAAATCTATCAATCTCATTTACTTGTAGACCTATTTGAAAACAATAGGCTTAATGCAATTAAGCACCTCTACAAGTTCTAAACTTTAAATAAAATCTAATTCTATTCTCATAACCTTGAATCAGTAATCCATATTCATATCATCTATTGTCTTTACGTAGGACCGATAATCAAATTCATATCCTTGTGGAATGACTTCAAAAGTTTATCCCAAAAGTATGAATTTATTTAGTAATCCTCCCACTACGATATTGTATCCGTGTATTAGCTATATATCTAGAATAATGTATTGTGGTGTATCTAATACAACCATCTCATTTTCAAATGTACTTTATAGTTGTCCTATAACAAATTTTGACATTTTTCTTCTAGAACAATCTACCTTTACTTTGAAAGAGCCCTATTCCTCCTTTATGTATGCACTAACTTAAAAAAGTCATTGGAACTTTATTCTTTTACAAAAAGGAACCCTAGATCATATTATCTTCTAAATAGAATTCATTGATTGTGAATATAACAAAATAATGGTTCTAAAAGCCCATCTTTCACCAATCTTGAATACCATTTAGATTAATAAGATCTAAACATAAGTGCCAAAACATACAAAACCAAAGGATGGAAACTTTCTCTTTAAAAAGTAAAACATATAAATTTCCATTTAGAAAACAATCATGGACAATGTTTAGCTTTACCAAAACAGAAACAATTTTCTTTTGGTCATGCTTTTGAGACTAATTTCCTTTTGGCAATTTCTAGGGCAACTAACTTGTCCAACTGTTTGGTATTATAATTCCTCTTCTTATCACCCTTACCTTTCAGTTTAGGCTAAGAATTTGAATTAAATCATATTGATCCTAGCCTTAACTTTTAGGATGTCTTCCGTTACGTGGAATTCACTAATCAATTCAGATAATATAAAAAGAATTTATTTTCAAAACAATCTGAATTGATCAAATGATTCTAACAAGGACTTGTGGATCATATCCAAATGAGATTAACATTTAATCTCAACATCCAAAAATTCCAGTTCATTTTAAAATAAAATATTTTCATAAAATGATATAGAATTGGAACTTCTTAAGTTTTTCTTAGCACTCAATGTGATTCATACCAAACATCTCATTTAGACTTAATATAAAGTCTAAGTTTAGTACTAACTCTTGCATCTCATGCAGTAGCACAATTGAGATAGAAGCCAATATAACATATTAGCATTTCAATGGAGATTATGATCATATCATAAGCTATCTTCCATAAATGCATCATGTATAGGAAATTATGACAATGCTGAATCAAAACATGAATATTTACTTCAGCTCCTTTAAGCACCATAACCAAAATTATTTCTTAGTTAATGTGATTCAACTAAAATAGTAGCTAGAGGACAAAATTTATGACAACTTTATATTGAGACTATGAACTTAAATACCAGGACATTATCATTTTGCATCCATAACCATATAATATGGAACCCGAAAACATACTATACTAGGTGCAACGACAACCTAATCCCGCAATTAATATTCCTCAACATAGAGTGAATACCAATCACTATGATCAGGCGAGAATTATTCTCTTTATTAATGCTATCATGGTAACTTTTACCAAACAAAAATAATTTGCCGCTCTTCCTTTGACCTCTAAGTATAATAGCAAGAACTCAGCATAAAAGATGCTATCAAACTTAGTCTAGTGTACACCATTGTCTAGAATCATGTGTAGCCACATTTCATCCCTTTAACAGGCTTATTTTGTAGTACCATGATAAAAACACCTTCCGCATGGAATACAAAGCTCGAGGCTAAGACAAGGTGTTTGATCAAATCACTATAAACTAGGAAATTCAATCTTGTAGTACCATGAAATAAACATCCTCCGCATGGAACGCAAGGCTCGAGGCCAAGACGAGATGTTTACCCCACACCACTATGAACCAACAATGGAGGCCGTGAGATCCAACCCTTGTATCTCTCTCCCACTAGAAATTTTAAAACAAGTGGATTCTCTTGAAATCATTGTGATCTAATCACAATTTTAACCCTACACATCAAGTGTGTTTAATTGTTTAAATTCAATGTGATATAACTATGTCACGTCACAATAGCGTAACGAACATTCACGCAATCACGAAGAAGTTTAACCTTGTAATCCGTGAAATAAATACCCTCCGCATGGAATGCAAGACTCGAAGTCAAGACAAGGTATTTATTCACATTACAATAAACTTAACAAAAGGGTTATTTCATCACTCCCACTCATTATTTGGGTTTTTCTTCAAATAATTGTGATCCCATCACAACTAATAACCTTGCACTTAATTAAAGTCTCTAATCTTATTAGAATCACTAACTAAAATGGAAGTCCTAAACTATTTAGAATTCCTTAAACACTAATGAATCAAAAATTAGCTATATAGAACTCTATCCTTAATTTACTAGATAAAGTATTCTAATCTTATTAGAAACTATATAACTTTAATTAGAATTTTAATCTCATTAAAAAACCTCTAATTAAAATAAATTAAGGACTATTAATCATTAAATGATTTAGTATCAAGAGTTCTATTAAACTAACATCTTTGATCTCATTAGGTCTTTTAGTTAGAACCATGTGTAATCTACTCACACATAAGCTTGCTCTTAAAAAACTTGAAAACACTTAGAAAAAATTCTAATTTTCTTTCTTTCGATCGATCGAATGTGCCTCTCGATCGATCGAAAAAATTAAAAAATTCGAACTTGACAACCTGACTTGTTCGATCGATACTCGATTGCCTCTCGATCGATCGAAAAACAAATTCGATCGATCGACTATCAATCGAAAATCAATCTACTTAAAAAGTCTAATCACTGTTTCACTCGATCGATCGAAAGTGATTTTCGATCGATCGAACCTCGTGAAACTCGAATTTCTAGAAATTTTCTAAGGCAGTTTTCTAGGGTTTTTCTTGAACAAACAACTAATCGTTTTTGACATCTTCATTGTTCTCTTCCAAAAACACTTTTTTGATTCTATCAACGAAGATTTTCAGATCAAACATTAGGGTTTTCAATATCAAGGTGAAGAACCCTAAAACATAAAAACTTAATCTCCAAAATAACATCACGCCTATATTAATATATGTAATCATAAACTGATTTCATAACCCAGACATGAATCTATACATATATTCTTTATCCAAGCGGTGCATTAAAGAAACTTACGCACATGACAGTTATTCCACTTACATTCAATAACTATAATCATGGCACCATATAACTAAGAAAACATCATGTGAAAATCTATAACATAGACTCATATACTCACATGAATCCATATATATATATATTAATAAACAATATCAATGAAACAATGTTGAACATCATCATGCAAACGAATTCACTGAAACAATATTAATATAATATAGAGATAAAAAAATCAAACCGCTATTCTAAATATGCATAAAGTGTAATGAAACACGAAACCAACTGTGTCAGGTTTGTATATTGTGTCTAATAACTATATTCTCATCTTGACAATCTACATTGATAAGAGACATCGCAATTCTTAATCACCGTGTTCCACTTCAATACAAAGATTAGAAACACACGGCATCTGGTTTTAATGAATAATAGTTTTAAAACAAAATTATGCAGAAACTTTTACTACAGAAAATTAAATCACCAAGAATACGTTTTTTCTTTTATTCTAAAATTCAATCACATGTTATACAAGCATGATATTAAAGACCGCTTTGATACCATTGTTGGAGAAATCTGGTTTTTGTATCTCATACAAAAACACACGCAGCAGAAGCAACAAAAACACGGATCTACTTCAATCATGAAAGATAAACATGTAACCATGAATTCTAGAATCAAAGAATAGAAAGTGTACCTTGGTGCAGTGAATTTCAAAACCAAACTTGAGAATACCTTCAATCTTCATCTCAATTCCACATGGTGCCCAAGATGTGTGGTCTCTCAATCAGTCTTTTGTACATAGATTCTCAAAGAAAAATCCTTCTCCTTCTCCTTGTGGAGAAAAACTGATTTCTTTTTCTTTTCATCTTACGTACGTTAAACCATTCTCATAGTTTCTTTATTTAATAACACTTATTAAATAATGACTGATTATCTAATTGGGTTAGCCTTTTAAGCCTACCCAATTGGGATTTAGTTTGTGGCTTGAGATGGGACCAAAGGGACCAATAAGACACTAGCTCCAACGGGCCTCGAGCTTTTCCGTCAACTCTTGACAAGTCCAAAGTTACCATTAATTATATTTAATACCACTATAAGAATATAATTGCACTCTAGGCCTTATCTATAAATTATATCTTAAGACTTTATTATACATTCAACCCCTTCATTAAAATATTCGTAGTAATACAAAGTCATTAATATTGACTGCCACTTTGAAGATTACTACATCTTAATCCTTGAGTACCCTGTTTAATCCTTTATGTTATTCATAATATATTTATGAAATCCAATTCCATAAATATATACTTTAGTAACTCTCTACTAAAGTGGTTGGACCCAACACTCTAAATAACCAAACTCATTAAACTTATCTCAAGGGAATATTTTATATTTCTATTAAAAGATTATGAATTCCATTTTGAGAATATATGTTCCATCAACACTAAATGCGGCTATCCAACATACTGAGGTTTTGACCATAACTTATAAATCTCACTCCTGATATATCAAACCAACCTACATCTCATGATCAAGTCCATTATTCTCTCAGGATTTAGAGTTGATGTAAATAGAAGTCGTGAGATTTATTATTCAATTGACAGTCTTTAGGAGAATAATAAATCTCACAGCGGTCTAGTTCAATATGTCTTAACTCTTAAAATATATTAACATACTAACTAAAAGTCTCCACTTCCATGATCAAGACAAATCATCTTAGTTGATATGTTATAGTCTTCGCAGATGAAATGCCCAATTTCATCACCGACTACGAACTAAAATTCTGAGTTTACAAAGAACTTGTGATTTATATCTTTCTGTGACTTTTCACATAAATCACATACTATGCACCTCATGGACTAAGATAATGTCCCACTAATTCATAAATGGTCTCAAATAATTAAGCAACTTAATTATTCATAACGTGCCAATAAATTGGATTTTAGGACACAAACCCTAACAGTTACAAGAGGACTTGTTAGAAGTATACGGAGTTGTCCTTATATAGATTGGTTATATATGGGTTCAAAGGGTGCTTCTGGTGGAATTCTGCTCATGTGGGACCAAAGGGTGGTTGAAAAGATAAAAGAAGCAGTGGGGCATTTTTCGATTTCTTGTAGGTTCAAAAATGTCAATGATCAATTTGAGTAGGCTTTTACAGGTATTTATGGTCCAAATTTGAATAGGAAGCTTCAACTTATGTGGGAGGAATTGGCAAGCTTGGATAGTTGATGGAATTTGCCATGGTGTATAGGAAGTGATTTTAATATTATTTGTTTTTCATCGGAGAGGTTAGGGGCAGGAAGATTTACTCGCTCCGTGTATAACTTTTCAAATTTTATATCTCTTCATGGGTAATGGATAATCCTTTAAAGGGAGGTCTTTACACATGGTCTAACTCTACCTCAGCTTTTAAAATAGATTGATTTCTCTTTTCTTCGATATTAGCAGAGTATTTCACACTTTTCTCCCAAAAATGCCTGCTTAGAGTGTTATCTGATCACTTTCCGATTCTTTTGGAGGAGTGGAAGTTATTGAAAAGGGCGAATCCCTTTTTGTTTTGAGAATATGTCGTTGAAGGGGGAGGGGTTTTGGGACAAGGTGGAGTCCTGATGGGGGAATTGCCATTTTCAAGTAGGGGTGACAATTCATGTTCACGTGTCAGGTTCGTGTCGTGTCAAGCCATGAGTATTTGACTACATAGGTCAACACTAACCCGATATATTTATTAAACCGGTCAAGATTCCTTAACCCTAACACGGCCCATTTATTAAACGGGTCAGTCGTGTTGACCTGTTTATCAGATTTTATCAAAATGAAAAAAAAAAAAAAAAAATTTATGAAAAAGCAAACAAATAAATATTTTTAATATAAAATTCAGAACTAACTAGTAATTGTATCACAAATAATCATTCAAAACTAAATTATATTCCAATATCACAAATAATCAATCACAATATGTCAAAAAAAATAAATTACAACAACTAATATGTTTATATACCTAGAGTTTTAAGGGTATATTAGTAAAATATTATTTAATTAAACAGGTTAGACGGGTCAAACGGGTTCTATGTGTTCAACACCAACCCAACCCATTTATTAAACGGGTTAGCCGTGTCAACCTTAATATAACACGAACTCGTTAAGCCTCAACCCGTAACCTGCTAATTTCGTGTCGTGTCGTGTCGGGTTCGCGGATCGTGTCAAATTTTGCCACCCCTATTTTCAAGAGACTCCTAATTACATACTTGCCAAAAAGATGACTGCTCTTAAAACGGATCTAAAGAAGTGGAATGAAACAAATTTTGACAATATCACAGCCAAGAAACATCAACTATGGAGTTAATTGAATGCTTTAAACATTAAAGAGGAGAATCAACCTCTATTAGAGGAGGAAAAAAAATGGAAAAAGCAACTTTTTGCTTTAAACTTGAGAAGACCGTCTTTTTAGAGGAGATTAGCTAGGGACAAAAGTCCAGAGTATTGTACTTAAAGGAAAGGGACCCCAATACGAGGTTTTTTCATAGGATGACCAAATCTAATAGAAGAAATAACTATATTGAAAGTCTTATGATTGATTAGGCTTTGTCTTCCAACTAGGATATGATCACCGACCATATTGAACAATTCTATATCTCTGAGTAGCAAGATCAGCAGCCTTTCCTGGATGTGTTGGATTTTCCAAGGATTTTAGGGGATAATGTAGATTGGTTAAAGAAACCTTTTAAGGAAATTGAGATTTTTGAAGTTATTAGGGATTTTAATGGGGACAAATCACCTGGTAGTATTCTTTCAAGCTTGCTGGGGGATTCTCAAATCAAATATCATGGCTGTGTTCCACAATTTCCATGTTACAAGTCAATTTAAGAAGAGCTTGAATGTAACTTTCATTGCTCTCGTTCCTAAAAAAACTGCAGCAGTGGAAGTAAAGGATTTTTGGCCTATCAGTCTTATTTTGTGGGGGGGGGGGGGGGTGGGGTGAGGGTTTATAAAATACTTGCTAAAGTTTTGGCTATTTGATTTCACATGGCTTTAGGAGATATCATTTCAGCACCTCACAATACTTTTGTTCTAAATAGTCAAATTCTTGATTCCGTTTTTATTGCTAATGAATGTCTTGACAGTAGGTTGAAGTCTAGTTTGCCAGGGTTGTTACATAAATTGGACATTTAAAAAGCCTTTGATCATGTGAATTGAGGATTTCTTACACACTTGCTTGAGCACTATGGCTTTTCTTATAATGGAGGCAGTGGATTTCTTTATGTTTATCAATTGTTCGTTTTTCTATCCTTATTAATGGTTATCCCTATGGTTTTTTTGGGAGTTCAAGGGGGTTGTAGCAAGACTATCCTTTGTCCCTTTTGTTATTTGTGTTGGTTATGGAAGCCATTGATAGAATGTGGATAAGGCTACAAGGCCATCTGTCAGGTTTTCATGTAGGTGATTCTATAGGAAGATCTTTGGTGGTTTCTCATCTCCTTTTCACTGGTGATACTCTCATTTTGTGTGATGCTAATCTTGATCAAATGCTGATTCTCTATATGGTGCTCATTTGGTTTGAGTTTGTGTTAGGTCTGAAGATAAACATAGGTAAAACTGAACTGGTGCCTGTGGGGGCAATTCATAACATTGAGCTTTTGGTGGCTGTCCTAGGCTGTAAGCAAGGGCCACTTCCAATGAAATATTTAGGTCTTCCTTTGGGGGTAAAATTTAAGGATAAGACAATTTGGAATCCAAATCTGGAGAATGTAGGAAGAATATTAGTAGGTTGGAAAAAATTATATTTATCCAAGGGAGGTAAAGTCACTTTAATTAAAAGTACTCTCTCAAATCTTCCTACTTATTTTCTTTCTTTATTTCTTATAACTGCTTCAGTGGCTAATTGAATTGCAAGACTTCAGCAGAACTTTCTATGGGGTGGCCTAGGGGATGAGCCCAAATTTCATCTTGTTAATTGGGCTATTGTTTGTGCTCCACTTTCTTCAGGTGGTTTGGGGATTTGGAACTTGAGAATTTTAAAGTAGCTTTATTAGGGAAGTAGTTATGGAGATTTGAACAAAAAAGTGATGCTTTTTGACGACAAGTGATAGAGGTGAAGTATGGTTGTGAATGAGGTGGTTGGTGTTCTAGCTCATTCTTTGGTCCATATGGAGTTAGTTTATGGAAAAATATTAGACCGGGGTGGCCCTCTTTATCTCGGTTTATCTTGTATAAAATTGGAGATGGATAAAAAATGCAGTTTTGGCTAGATCGATAGTGTGGAACATCTTCTCTTGCAGGCTGCTATCCTAAATTATAAAAGAATTGATGAAACAAAGAGGCAAGTGTGGCTTATCTAATGAGGTACACCAATGGAGTCCTTCATTGGGATATACATTTTTGTAGGGATGTGCATAATTGGGAATTGAAAGCTTTCTAGAGCTTCATTGATACCGTTTATGGCACTCCTGTAAGGGGGATTAGGAGGATAAGAGATGTTGGTTACTTGATCAGAATAAGGGGTTTATGGTTAGTGCGTATTACCATCTTTTAGCTGGCCATAGTGAGCAGTTTTTACCTTGGAAGAGCATTTGGAAGCAGAAGATTCCTTCTAGAGTAGCTTTCATTGTATGGACTGTTGCCTTGGAGAAATGTTTGACAATTGACTATTTAAGGAAAAGAAATATATTTATTTTGGATTGGTGTTATATGTGCAAGTGTAATAGTGAAGTTGTTGACCATCTATTCCTTCATTGTCGAGTTGCTTTAGAGCTATGGGATATGGTTTTTGGTTTATTTGGAGTTTGTTGGGTTATGTCAATGTCTATTGTTGAGCTTCTTGCTTGCTAGCAAGGTCGATTTGGTCACCATCACAATGGATATATATGGATTGTTGTTCCTCATTGTTTGATGTGGTGTATTTGGAATAAAAAAAAAAAAAAAAAAGTAGGTTTTTTGAAGACAGTGAGCATTCTATGTCTGATCTCAAGCTTTCATTTTTTTAGAACCTTATTGGACTTGTTCTTAGTGTGGAGAAACCAACCATTTTCTTCATTATTGGATTTACTTGATTTATGTAATTTTTGTATTTGATATGTACACCCCTGTATACTCCCTCTGTACTTGGGTGTCTTTTTTTTTTTTTTTAATATCAATAAATATTTAATACTTATAATAAAAAAATTATCAGTAAGTTTCCAATAGAAGTGGACAATAATTCTTCTATTTCTTTCCTTCCACGGACATCACATAAAACAAAGACGTTTGGCTTGTCATATATCTTTGCTTAGAATTTTCAAATTGTTGAACCTAAATTTTAATGTGCATTAACTAGATTGCAACATGCTTGAACTCCACAAGTTCATGAGTTCAAGACCTACCTAATGCGTGCATGTGTAACTTATCAATTAAACTAAAGTTAATGTAGTGGGAAGAGTAAAAAAGAGAGGAATATGGAAATTTTAAGTAAATACACTTATCTTCTTTGCATCACTACTTCAAGAAGTTGAAAAATCCATCTGAGCATTCATTTCATTCATTGCCTTCTCAATTCAAAAAATCACATTTTTATAGAAGATTAATAAGCCACAATATCCTACTCCATAAAACATGACTAGCATAGCACACAACAAATACTTTCCCATCTCCAAGAGCTTTGCAGCTCAGTGGCACAACCTGCTTTCCTTTATTAGAAGACCAATGGGTCAAATCCCCCCCTCCCCCATTGTTGTAAATATCAAATAATTGAAAAAGAAAATTAAAAGATATCTTCTTCTCATCCAAACATTCACGGAAATTCTCAAAACAATCCACTAGAACTGCCCTAAACAACACCAACCCTATTTTACTCTAATTGCCAGGTCCTCTCCAATCTCTCCCTCGCTAGGGATCATAAACTATAACATGATAAAGGTTTGCCACAATTCTATCTATGCACAAGTAATTAAAGTGATACATACTCAGTTCAAACACAAAATAAAAACTAAATAAGATAATTCTTAGGTTGCATTAGGAAAATCCTCATTCTTCAATATGCAAAATCCCCACTAAGACTACATACATAGCCTGTGCTATTTTTCAGTCTCATCTTTAAAGTGGTAAAAAAAAAAAAAAAAAAAGCTCTCAAACACTTACAAGTTCATCACTTTTAACCAAATGGGATGCTCTCAAATGAGCCCTGTATCTATTCCATTATGATTTTGTTAACCAGTTAATAAAAGTAGAACAAAACTTACAGAGAGACAAAGAAAAAAATATACCTCAAAAAACAAACAAAAAAACTTGTGTATAAATTTCATTAAAATAAGAAATTAAAAACAATAATATCTGTATAAGATGGAGTTACCTCTTTAAGCTATTCCAATAACAAGCCCTTCAATTCAACTTTTTTTTTTTTCTCAGAGAGAGAGAGAGAGAGAGAGAGAGTTTGGTAATTTTAGGTTTTTTGGCAAACGTTGGAGAGAAGAAAAAAAAAACACCTTCTAAGTTTGGTTCCAACATGTGTAACAACCGTGTGTAGAAGGTGACGAAATACAGAGCTTTATACTATGTTTGGAAGTTTGGAGTGAGAGGAAAGTAGATGGGAGTAGAGGGGAAGAGAGTAGTGGGGAATTGTTATCCTCCATCTTGTTTGGATATTTTTAAATTTAAGTAAAGGGGAGAGAAATAATTAGCCTTTTCATAGTTTGTAATTTTGTTAATATGGTAAAGGTAAATTTGGTAATTCATTTGGTCAAGCATTTCTATACTCTAATCTTCCTCCAAATCTCTCCAATTTTGGGGAATTAAAAATGAAAGGTTCGAAATAGTTAGAACTCCTCTAATCCCCTCCAAATCCCTCCCCCTCCTTACTAAAAAAAATCCAAACAAAGTAATTTAACATACTCTTCCTCCCTCTACTATACTCCCCTATACTTTCCCTCCATCCAAACAAGCTATTAATCCCTTGTGTCTCACAAAAAAAGAAAGAAAAAAAGAGACTTTATTTTTGCTTCAATACCTTATGATTCATGTGGAACCCACTAAGCCTAAAGCTATTCAACGGTCTTGATATTTTGATGCACTTTTGATAAGGGTAATAGATTTCATGACTGACTTTGAATTTTGATAGAGGTTGTGTAAGTGGTTGTCCAATGAGCAGATAAATAATTAGCATTACAACTTGGTAAAAATGACTTTTTTCCTTTCTTTTGTATTTAGTATATACGTAGAATACACTATCAGTTTGTAGTATGCTAAGTAGGTTAGTAGATCGATTTTCGTTTTAAACAAATATTGAAACGCATTTGAGAACGAACTGAACCAACTATGGCAAGGTGGCCGCACAATAAACATCCACGATGCTAATGGAGATGAGAGAGGAACAGGCCATGGTACTTGAGTCGTTGTTCATGAGAGAGGAAGAAAGGAGTTGTAGGTGAGAGCCTAAGAGTAGATGTGAAGGAGCCCGTGTTTTAAAATGAAAAGTGAAATCCCTAAAAATTTGTTTAAATCTGCAAAATTTGAATTTAGTTTCCAAACGTTAACAGAGCACCCTGAGCTAGCAGCCAAGCTGATGTAAGCAAATTAATATATGTTGGCATGCTCTTATTGGTTGGGGCTACAAGGTCAGCATGCTAACCTTGTAGTCCCAAATTACACAATAATTCCCTATTGCAACCATTAGCTACCAGCAAGCAATGTGGCATTAAATTTACACATTGCTTCATTGGCAAAACCACAGACGTTTGAGTGGGCACAGTTGGTCCATATACATTTGCCTGCTTATATTAGTATTCCCCCCATTTATAGTAAATTTTATCTTCAAAGTATGTTAAAGGAACTTTTCTGAATTAAGTAGAGTAGTAAACAACACAAAGAACAAGAAGAAAATTAACTAGATTAACTAACATTAGAGTCATTGCAATAATTGATACAGAGTGTTGCAAAAAATTTTTAGGTAATATTTTTGTGCAACAAATTTTTTTGTTGCATTAAAATCTAAATATTTTAATGATAATTTTAATGCAATAATATACACACACACACACACATACATACTACTGCAATAAAAAATTTATTGTTTCAAATATGTTGTACGTAAAGGCTATACTTCACAAATTTTATTGCAATAGATTGCAAATAATTGACCAAATTAAGTCTGATTAAATTGTTGCAATGATAGTTTCATTGTAATAGATAATTACTTCATTTTGTTATTGTAATAGATTATGTAATAATTGATACTAGATTATTGTGATGATATATTCATTGCAATTTCGTGTTTGTCATTGCAATAATTTGTAAAAGAGGTATCATGACTTGTTTTGTATAAAGTTCCGTGAAATTAATCCTATCCCCTGTGATGGTGGTAACACCCAACCATCATTAGTTTAGAGGTCATGATACTGGTGGTTAGGTGTTATCACTATCACAATTTGTACTACCCCTCAAAACAAAAAACTGCAAGAATGAAGTTGAATTAAATATGTAAAAGAAAGTAGAAGAGGAAACTGGAGTAAATAGATTGTTTTCTTTATTGTTTTGGTGGTATAGACAGCAACAAACAGCACATAAGACCAGTCTTTTGGTATCAAGGCAAGAACTTTCTTACCTCACACGATCTATACCAAGTATAAGGGATCAATGATGTAACAACCAACCTAAGTAGAATGAACATAGTCTGGCAATTGGTACTGGAGTGCTTAAATCATAGTGTATATTAGATCGAACAGGTAACATAAGAGGGTTAATCAAGCAGCATTATGCTATAAATTCTTGACATATTCAAAACACTTACTACACCTGGCTAGATTAGGTATTTATCATCAAGTATATTACATTCATTTCCAAAATAATAGGTTGAGTCTTAGCCCAATACTTGCAATTTATAAAATTCAAAAAAATAAAATAAGGAACAACAACAACAATCCAAAACGGCTAAGAAAGAAGCATATTAAGAACATGATTTTAGCCATAAGAATTAAAAAACAAAGAAAATTATCAGTAAGTTTCCAGTAGGAGTGGACAATCTTATGTCCTGAAAAATTCTTCAATTTCTTTCTTTCCACGGACATCACATAAAACAAAGTGGTTTGACTTATCATATGTCTTTGCTTAAAATTTTCAAATTATTGAACCCAAATTTTAATGTGTATTAACTAGATTGCAACATGCATGTACTCCACAAGTTCATGAGTTCAAGACCTACCTAATGTGCGTGTGTAACTTATCAATTAAAACAAAAGTTAATGTACTGAGAAGAGTTAGAAAAAGAGGAATATAGAAATTTTAAGCAAACGGATTAATCATCTTTGCACCACTGCTTCAAGAAGTTGACAAATCCATCGATGCATTCATTTCACTCATAGCCTTCTCAATTCAAAAAATCACATTTTTATAGAAGGTTAATAAGCCACAATATCCTACTCCATAAAACATGACTAGTATAACACACAACAGCTACTTTCTCATTGCCAAAGGTTTCGCAGCTCAGTGGCACAGCCTGCTCGCCTTTATTAGAAGACCCATGGATCAAATTCCCCCCCCCCCCCCCCAATTGTTGTAAATATTAAATAATTAAAAAAAAAAAATAAAAGATATCTTCTCCTCAACCAAACATTCATAGAAATTCACAAAACAATCCACTAGAACGCTTTAAACAACACCGGCCCTATTTTACTCCAATTGCCCGGTCCTCTTTAATGTCTCCTCGCCAGGGATCAAAAGCTACAACATGATAAAGGTTTGACACAGTTCTATCTATGCACAAGCAGTTAAACTAATACATACTCAGTTCAAACACAAAAATAAAAAGACTAAATATAATATAATTCTTAGAGTGCATTAGGAAAATCCTCATTCTTCAATATGCAAAATCCCCACTATGATTACATACATAGCCTATGCTATTTTTTTTTCTCTCTCACTTTATAGTGGTAACAAAAAGCTCTCAAACACTTACATATTCATCACTTTTAACTAAATGGGATGCTCTCAAACAAGCCCCAAATCTATTCTACTATGATTTTGTTAATCAACTAATAAAACTAGTGTGTAACCCCGTGCATATGCTTGGGTAAATTTAAAAACAATCACAATTATACGTTACACATTTTTAAACCATATATCTCTAAAATATAATTATATATATATATATATATATATGATTTAGAATTTAATTGTATTTAGACTTTTCAGTTTTTGCACATAATAATTTACTTGCTACAATTTTTTTTTTTTTTAAAGATGAACACATGGCACAAAATTGGACTCCAATTGAAATCCAATTTACAATCTAATTAGATTTGGACTCTTCAATTTTTATATTCAATAAATTACTTGGCATAAAAATTAAAAATTACATGGGACACGTGGCGCAAAACTAAGAATCGAATTAAAATTTAATTGAATTTTCTCTTAGTTTTACCTAAATTAAAAATTACATGGGACACATGGCGCAAAACTGAGAATCCAATTAAAATTTAATTGAATTTTCTCTTAGTTTTACCTATTAATATATACTAGTTGTAGACCCACGCGTTGTGCGTGATAATATTATCATTTTAGTTATTATTGGTTAATAGTTGGTTTTTCATTTTCTTTCAAGTAAATATATTGACTTTTAAAAAATATACAATCTAATATATTAATTCAACAACAATAATAATAATAATGTTGAATAAAACAATATGAGAAGAAAAAAAAGTAAAAATAAAAGATATAACAATAAACACCAAATTAATTATCTCTAAATAAATACCAAATTATTTAAATCATATTATGTAATATTAATTACATTCTTATATACTATCTTTAATTCTTTACAACGCAATATGATAAAATTTAACCCCAAAAAAAAAAAAAAACCTTAAAACACAATTAAATCACATCAACCTAAAGTAGAGTTCTAAAAAACACAAAAATTTCTCAACCTAAAGACAAGGTGCAAAATATATATATATATCACCAAAACTTGAGAGAGAAAGAGAGAGAAATAAGTTTTTTTTGTGAAAAAAAATTATGCATATAATGAAAAAGAAAATGCCAAATTTATACTAAAAGGATAAGAAACAAAATATAGGGAAAGATGAAGAGTGATATTAAGAGAGATGGTAGTGGGGAGATGAAAATGTAATGGGAAAGAGAAAGGTTGGAGAAAGTGTAAATGTTAAAAAAACTTAGTACAATTTAATTTATTTAAATTTAAATAAAATATTATATGTTTAATTAAAAAAATATATATAATAATATATATATATATATATGTATGTATATATAACAATAAACACTAAATTACCCAAATCATGTTATGTAATTGAATAATATTCTTACATATTATATTTTTTAATTTTTTTTATAACGCAAGAGTATAATATTTAACAATTAAAGAGAACAAAAAAACTTAAAACACAAAACTAAATTATACCAACCCAACGTAGAGTTATAACAAACACAAAAATTTATCAACTTAAGTAGAGATGTAGGAAAATAAAAAAACAATACTCCAAAAATTATTGAGAGAGTGAGAGAGACAACCTTTTTGTGATGGAAAACTATGTAAAGAATGGAAGAGAGAATAACAAATTTATAAAAGATGGTATGAATATGAAGAGACAAAATAACAAAAGATGAATGGAAGATGAATAGTGACATTAAGGTTGAGGGTAGTGGGGAGATGAAAAAGTAAGGGAAGGAAAGATGAAGAGACACTTTTCTATGATGGAAAACAATGCAAAGAATGGAAGAGAGAATAACAAATTTATAAAAGATGATGTGAATATGAATAGACAAAATAAAAGAAGATGAATAGTGACATTAAGGTTAAGGGAAGTGGGAAGATGAAAATGTAAGGGAGGGAAAGATGAAAAGACAAAATAAAGAAATATGAAAAGTGATATTAAAGTTGAAGATAGTGGGAAGATGAAAAGGTAAAGGCATGAGAAATATTGGAGAAAATGTAATTATTAAAAAAAATAGTAAAATGTTAAAAAATAATTATAGGAAAATTGGAAAGAAAAAGGATAATGACGTGGATGCTGATGTGGTTCAACATGAGTATAGCAATATTAAACGCTAAATTTTAGCTTTTAGTAATATATATATATATATATAATTTTGTATGAATTTCATTAGAATAAGAAATTAAAATCAATAATATCAGTATAAGATGTACCTCTTTATGCTATGTTTGGAAGTTTGGAGGGAGATAAGAGTAGAGGGGATTAAAAGGGAAGAGAGTAGTGGGGAAGAGAGTAGAAGAAAATGGGTAGAGAGGAATGGTTATCCTCCACTTTATTTGGATGTTTTTAAATTTAAATAAAGGAGAGGGGAATAATTAGTCTTTTCATAATTTGTAATTTTGTTAATATGGTAAGGTTAATTTAGTAACTCATTTAGTTAAGCATTTCTATACTCTTCTCTTCCTCAAAATCTCTCAAATTTGAGAAAATTAAAAATGAAGAGTTGGCAGTAATTAGAAGTAGTTAAAACTCCTCCAAATTCCTTCCTCTCCTTACTTAAAAAATATCAAAACAAGATAATTTAACCCATTCTTATGTGGCGTTTGGTACAGGGTAATGTTTTAAGATTTATAGAAATGTTTAAAGATTTCCATATTTGGTTGCAAATCATGTTAAGAAATCAGATGCTAGGGAAATTTGGATTCCCCCTAGGGTTTTAGGCCATGTTTGAAAACGCGGCCTAATCGGGCTATGGCCTCGTTTTTATGACCTATAGCCGCGTTTTTAAACCGCGGCCACAGGCGCTTTTTTTTGTAGTGCCTTAAACCCCTCTCAGTAGGAATGTGGATTCCCTTTAAAACATGTGGAAATCTTGATTCCCAAGCTTAAAAGAAATTTTATTTTTTATAAATTGACAATTTTAACCATTTTTTAAAAATGATTTGGTAGTTCATATTCAAATCTAAGGATAGAATGAAAAAAATAAATAATTCATTTAAGATTCTTGGGAATAAACCAAACATTATCATTTCACATTCCTAAAAATCTTAAGAGATTCTCAATGAAACCAAACATAAAAATAGCTACATTCATAAGAATCACATTCTTAAGAACTTAGATGCCAGGAGTAACGTTCTGCCATACCGATAGCCACCTTACTTCCTCTGTTCTACTTATTCTAGGATTTCCACACGTGTAAAAACCATGTGTTGGAGGTGACGAAATAGGAAGCTTATCCCCTGCATCTCAGGATCTCACAACGAAAAAAAGATACTCTATTTTTTTCTTCAATACCTGTTTATTCACGTGGGGCCCAATAAGCCAAAGCTATTCAACGGTCCGATTGTTTTTAACTCTTTGATAAGATGCTGACGAAAACACATAATAAAAACAGTCTTTACTATAAAAAAAAAAAAAAAAAAAAAAAAAATTGAATATGAAGAGACAAAATAAAAAAAAAAAAAAAAAAAAAAAGTTGAATGGAAGATGAATAGTGACATTAAGGTTGAGGGTAGTGAGGAGATGAAAAAATAAGGGAAGGAAAGATGAAGAGACACTTTTCTATGATGGAAAACAATGTAAAGAATGGAAAAGAGAATAACAAATTTATAAAAGATGATGTGAATATGAATAGACAAAATAAAGGAAGATGAATAGTGACATTAAGGTTAAGGGAAGTGGGAAGATGAAAATGTAAGGGAGGGAAAGATAAAAAGACAAAATAAAGAAATATGAAAAGTGATATTAAAGTTGAAGATAGTGGGAAGATGAAAAGGTAAAGGCATGAGAAATATTGGAGAAAGTGTAATTATTAAAAAAATAGTAAATGTTAAAAAATAATTATAGAAAAATTGGAAAGAAAAAGGATAATGACGTAGATGCTGATGTGGTTTAACATGAGTATAGTAACATTAAACGCTAAATTTTAGCTTTTAGTTATATATATATATATATATATATAATTTTGTATGAATTTCATTAGAATAAGAAATTAAAATCAATAATATCAGTATAAGATGTACCTCTTTATGCTATGTTTGGAAGTTTGGAGGGAGATAAGAGTAGAGGGGAGTAGAAGGGAAGAGAGTAGTGGGGAGGAGAGTAGAGGAAAATGGGTAGAGAGAAATGGTTATCTTCCACTTTATTTGGATGTTTTCAAATTTAAATAAAGGAGAGGGGAATAATTAGTCTTTTCATAATTTGTAATTTTGTTAATATGGTAAGGTTAATTTAGTAACTCATTTAGTTAAGTATTTCTATACTCTACTCTTCCTCAAAATCTCTCAAATTTGAGGAAATTAAAAATGAGGAGTTGGCAGTAATTAGAAGTAGTTAAAACTCCTCCAAATTCCTTCCCCTCCTTACTTAAAAAACATCCAAACAAGATAATTTAACATATTCTTATATGGCGTTTGGTACAGGATAATGTTTTAAGATTTATAGAAATGTTTAAAAATTTCTATATTTGGTTGCAAATCATGTTAGGGAATCAGATGCTAGGAGAATCTGGATTCCCCTTTAAACCCCTCTCAGTAGGAATGTGGATTTCCTTTAAAACATGTAGAAATCTTGATTCCCAAACTTAAAAAAAATTTTATTTTTTATAAATTGACAATTTTAACTATTTTTTTTAAATGACTTGGTAGTTCATATTCAAATCTAAGGATAAAATGAAAAAAATAAATAATTCATTTAAGATTCATTTAAGATTCATTTAAGAGCTCTCCTGTCCTAGGAGCTCTCTCTCTCGTTCTAATACGAGTTTCCTCCCTCCCTTAGACTTTCTAAGGGTCTGCTTCTATTTTATTTCTTTTTTTGATTTTGTTAACCATGGCCGAGGATGTAATAAACAGTTTGGAGAATATGAAGCTGACATCAGAGGAAGAAGAAATCATTGCCCTTCCGAACGAGGGGCGTAAAGAAGAAATTGAGAGTTGTGCTTTGAGTTTGATTGGAAAGTTTCTAACGTGCAAGTCTTTTAATAAAAAGGCAGCGCAAGATACTTTACGAAGAGCTTGGGGAATGGAAGAGGGACTCCACATTGTTGAAGTAGGGACAAATCTGTTTCAGTTCAAGTTCAAGACTGAGTTTGAATTGGAGAGGGTGTTCAAGGGAGGTCCATGGACATTTGATAATCAGGTTCTATTGTTACGAAAGTGGCAACTGGGTATGACGGCAAAGAATGTCCAGTTTGATTCGGTATCCTTGTGGGTGCAGATTTGGGATGCTCCATTTGATATGGTTAGTCCTGCGGTGGCGGCGGAGATAGGTAGACGTATGGGAGTGGTAGAAGAGGTGGAAAAGAGAAGTAACAAGAATGGGCAGAATTTATTTATGAGGGTTAAAGTGGCCATTCCAATAGCCAAACCGATTCGTAGAGGGGGCTTCCTGGCTGGCTCAGATGGACAGAAGACATGGACCACCTTCAAGTATGAGAGACTACCAATGTTTTGCCATTATTGTGGCTTATTAGGCCATGATATTAAGCACTGTGCCAACTATTTTGCACTGATGAAATCGGGGAAGGAAGTGCACCTTCAGTATGGAGAATGGTTGAAGGCTAGTGGAGGAAGACAGCGGGTGGAGCGAACTAAACCTGGCTGGGGAGATACGGTGCCGGAGAAGGGAAACAGTCAGCCTGAAGGATCTGGTGCGGCGGCGGCTGAAGCAGCTTACAAGGTAAACCCTAGTGCAACAAAGACGAGTGAGAAAGGAAAGAGCGAAAATTCTGGTAACGCTCGTGATGTTGGAGATTTTGTTCCGGATTCTAAGGAAAGGGATGTAACGTCTATGGTATTAACTCCAAATGAGTTATTGGTTGGTTCAAGGGAGGTAGGGCCGATACATGAGGAAGGGCACGTGGGAGTCAATTCAAAAAATGAGAGTAACGTCCTTTTGCATGGTACTGGGCACGTGGAAGGAATGGGCTTAAAGGGGCCAAAGACTTCTAAAACAAGGCCCACTTGGACAAGATTAGGCCGTATGGTTATTGGGGAAGGGAATTCAAGTCCGGCTGAAGCAGCCACAGTGCTTGGGAAGAGAAGCTTGTCTCCGGAAGGTATGGAGGTGAGTTCAGAGTCAGAAGTTCAAGCGAGGAAGCGGGAGAAGGTTCAGGTTGATCTAGAAGCAACGGCGGGGGTGCCTGAGCACCCTTGCCGGTCACAATGAGGCTACTAAGTTGGAACTGCCAAGGGCTTGGGAACCCTTGGACAGTTCGAAGCCTTCGAAAATTATTGAAGGATCAAGCTCCCACAGTGTGTTTTTTAATGGAGACACGACTGGACAAGAAAGGGTTTGAAAAGCATTGTAGAAAAATTACTTTTCCTAACAAGTTGATAGTGAAGAAGCCGAATTCAGGGGGAGGTCTAGCTTTGCTGTGGAGATCAGATATAAGATTGGAGGTGATAAACTATACTGAGAATCATATTTTGGCAAAGGTGGTGGAGGAGGATGGTTTTGTGTGGCACTTAACTTGCTTTTATGGTTGGCCCGAAGCTAGCCAAAAATACAAGTCGTGGGCTCTCTTGTCACATCTTGCAACGTTTGTTCAAGGGCCATGGCTCTGCATGGGCGACTTCAATGCAATTCTTTTTGCGTCAGAGAAAAAGAGCAAGCACCCACCTTCGTACAAGCAGATGGAGGAGTTTGGTTCAACTTTAGAGATGTGTAAGTTGATTGATATAGGTTTTCAGGGCTATAAGTTTACTTGGAATAACAAAAGGCCAGGAGACTCCAACACAAAAGAAAGACTGGATCGTGCTGTGGCAAACACGGGTTGGAAGGATAGATTCCCAGCTAGTACAGTAACTCATCTCCATTCTCATGCTTCAGACCATCTCCCTCTTGTCTTGCAAACCCGGACGGATCAGAGATGTAGGTCTCATAGAGCATGTGGCTTCAGGTTTGAGGAGGCTTGGTTACTTTGGGATGACTGTGAGAGACGGATTGAGGAAGCATGGGCAGCAAGTGGTGGGACAGGCTCGGCCTTATTTAAGGTTCATGAAAAGATTGTACACTGTGGTGTTGACCTTCAGGCATGGGGTGCAATGAAGACACATCCCGATGTGGAGAAAATAAAGAGGTTACAAAAGCGAGTAGAGTATTTGAATATGAAGGAAACCACTGAAGAGAGTAAGGCCGAATTTCTTGAGGTTAGTAAGCAGTTAGACGAACTCCTCCTTAAGCAAGAAATTTATTGGCACCAACGATCTCGCATCCCTTGGCTAAAACATGGAGATAAAAATACCAAGTTTTTTCATTCCAAGGCATCCCAAAGACGCCGGAAGAATTTTATAACGGGTATTAGAGACCAACAACAAAACTGGGTGGAAGAAATGGAGGACATAGCAGGGGTGGCAATTTCATATTTTGAGAATATTTTTAAATCAGGTGAATGTGACCGGATGGATGAATGTCTTAACACAGTGCCTCACAAAGTTTCTTCAGAGATGCAGGAGTATTTGTCCAGAGAGTACAGTGCAGATGAAATCAAAGCAGCGTTGTTCCAAATGGGACCAACAAAGGCACCTGGACCAGATGGTATGAATGCTCTCTTTTACCAAAAATTTT
The DNA here is from genome assembly GCF_002906115.3 of Quercus suber. Classification (NCBI taxonomy): domain Eukaryota; kingdom Viridiplantae; phylum Streptophyta; class Magnoliopsida; order Fagales; family Fagaceae; genus Quercus; species Quercus suber. Next base: position 27,134 of record NW_027069983.1, read on the forward strand.
GGCATATTGTGGGGAATGATGTGACTGCTGCTGTGTTAGATTTTTTAAATTCTGGTTTTATGTTACCTGACTTAAATTATACTCATATTGTGCTTATTCCAAAAATTAAAGTGCCTGAAAGAATATCAGATTTTCGGCCTATTAGTCTCTGTAATGTGATGTATAAAATTATTTCAAAAGTATTGGCTAATAGGTTGAAGACTATTCTCCCCCACCTGATATCTCCATCACAGAGTGCCTTTGTTCCTGGACGCCTGATTACGGATAATGTATTGGTGGCCTATGAGTCCCTGCATGCGATGCATAATAAAAGATCTGGTAAAAAAGGTTCTCTAGCCTTGAAACTAGACATTAGCAAAGCTTATGATCGGGTTGAGTGGAATTTTCTGAAGGGAATTATGTCTAAATTAGGTCTTCCTGATACGTGGGTGGACAGGGTGATGAGTTGTGTGACTTCCTCTTCTTTCTCTATTCGGATTAATGGAAAGGCTTATGGGAATATTCGTCCATCAAGAGGTCTCCGCCAAGGAGATCCTCTATCTCCTTATTTGTTTCTCTTATGTGCAGAAGGGTTCTCTTCTTTGCTGGCCAAAGCACAGGAGGAAGGAAGGTTGCATGGAGTGTCCTTATGTAGGAGAGCACCTACCATTAGCCATTTGCTATTTGCAGATGATTCCCTATTATTTTGTAGGGCTAATCAAGAGGAGGTGCAGGTGGTTACAGAGGTGTTACAGACATATGCTGATTCTTCCGGACAATGCATCAACTTCCAAAAATCATCAGTTTATTTTAGCAGTAACACAACAAGGGAGCAGAGGGATAATATTAAAATGGTGTTGGGAGTGAGGGAGGTGGACAGGTTTGATACTTATTTGGGGTTACCTACCTTGGTTGGGAGATCTAAGTATCAAACTTTTTCTTTTCTAAAGGACCGAGTATGGAAGAAAATTCAGGGTTGGAAAGGACAACTGCTATCTAAAGCTGGGAAGGAAGTTCTAATAAAGGCGGTGGCACAATCCATCCCTACATATACTATGGGGGTATTCCAGTTACCGATGAAGCTATGTAATGAGCTTAATGCCTTGTGTGCAAGGTTTTGGTGGGGGCAAATGGGTAGTGAGAGGAAAATCCATTGGAAGAGTTGGAGGGTATTATGTCAACCCAAGAAGGAAGGAGGAATGGGTTTTCGTGATATAAGGTTGTTCAACCTAGCTATGTTAGCCAAACAAGGGTGGCGTCTATTGCAGGAAAAAGACTCACTGTTGTATAAATGTTTTAAGGCGAAGTATTTCCCACGCTGCAGCTTTTTGGAGGCTAAGGATGTGCCAAACAGTTCTTATGCTTGGAAAAGCATTATTGCAGCCCAACCGATTCTGAAGAAGGGTTGTTGTTGGAGGGTGGGGGATGGATCTTCTATACGGGTGTTGCAAGATAAATGGTTACCGAAGTACCCCACAAATAGGATACTACATATGCCTTCGGAGGTGGACTGGGAGCTACGGGTTTGTGATCTTATGGACTGGACTTGTCATGGATGGGATAGGGAGAAAATTGGCAGCATGTTTCACAGAGAGGAAGAAGAAGCTATTATCTGCATTCCCTTGAGCAAACGACGACTTTCGGATTCCATAATATGGGTGCCTAGAAAAGATGGAGAATTCTCTGTTCGGTCAGGCTACCACATTGCCAGGTTGGTGCAAAAGGAAATGCCAGGGTTCGAAGAATGCTCAGAGTCATACACCAACAATCCGATATGGGCTAGGCTGTGGAAGCTTCGTATACCCAACAAAGTTAAAATTTTTGGGTGGAGGGCCGGTCATGAGATTTTACCAACAGCAGAAAATTTGGCCAAGCGCCAAGTGTTGAAGGAAGATTTATGCCACTTATGCAAGCAAGAATCAGAGTCGGTGTTACATGCATTGTGGAACTGTGCGGTGGCTAGAGACGTTTGGGCTGGAAGTCTGACTCGGTTGCAGAAGAGTGGGAGTGGTCAAGGTAGTTTTATCAAACTGATGGATGAGATGATGGTCAGATTGTTAAACGAAGAGATGGAATTTTTTCTGGTGCTGTGTTGGGTTATATGGAACCAACGGAACACTATTGTCCATGGGGGAACTTTACAAGACCCAAACAGATTGGTGCAACGAGCTATGGACCTGCTGGAGGAGTATCGTGAGGCTCAGACACAGCTTGCTATACCGAGCCGGCCTGTGGTAGTGCAGACATGGACACCACCTTCTGGGCTCCAATACAAAATAAACTTCGACGCGGCGGTGTTTGATGATATCAAGGCCTCGGGTTGTGGAGTAGTGATCCGCAATGAGAAGGGAGAAGTTATGGCGGCTTTGTCTGTTAAAGGACCACCGGTTATGGACAGTGAGGAGGCGGAGGTGTTGGCAGGACGTAAGGCATTGGAGTTTGCTTTGGATCTGGGATTCGCGGAAGTGGTTTTGGAAGGAGATAACAGTGGAGTCATGCGGTCCATTCAGTCAACCGGGGAGAATAAATCAAGCTTGGGTCACATATATGGAGATATTCATTGTTTGGCTGCAGGTTTTAGAGCTTGGTCTGTTAGTTGTGTAAAACGCTCTGCTAATTCTGTGGCCCACTCGTTGGCCAAATTTGCTAGACAAGTAGTTGATGAACAGGTTTGGTTGGAAGAATCCCCACCACCTGCTCAAGAAGCTTTGTATTTTGATTCCTGTGCTGTTTTACTAAATGAATGAAGTATGAGCCCACTTTCAAAAAAAAAAAAAAACCAAACATTATCATTTCATATTCCTAAAAATCTTAAGAGATTCCCAATGAAACTAAACATAAAAATAGCTACATTCATAAGAATCACATTTCTAAGAACTTAGATGTCAAGTAACGTTCTCCCGTACCGATAGCCACCTTACTTCCTCTATTCTACTTATTCTAAGATTTCCACACGTGTAACAACCGTGTGTTGGAGGTGACGAAATAGGAAGCTTATCCCCTGCATCTCAGGATCTCACAACGAAAAAAAGATACTCTATTTTTTTCTTCAATACCTGTTTATTCATGTGGGGCCCAATAAGCCAAAGCTATTCAACGGTCCGATTGTTTTTAACTCTTTGATAAGATGCTGACGAAAACACATAATAAAAACACAGTCTTTACTAAAAAAAAAAAAAAAAACACTAGTACTACAATATAGTGCGTTTCCGAAGAGAGTTAAACGGAAAACACAGCTCTCTCTCTCTCTCTCTCTAGGGTTTTTCTTTTGCTCTAATCTGAAAGGTAAGCTTTCTTTCTTGGGTTTTTATCTATTAATCATTCTCGCCCCTGAAACTATTACTATTGATTTAGCTTTATCTTCTAGCACTTCTGAAATACTCTGCAATTAGATTTTTTTTTTTTTATAAAAGATTGTATTTTTTTTATCTGTTCTTGAAGGCAATATTGTGGGGTTTTTTTATTTTTGTTTATTTTTTGAATCTGGGTTTTCTATTCTGAGCCTTTTTCAATTTTCTGGGTGAAAGTTTTGGTTGAACTGTTCTTGGTCTCTCTTTGTTGAATACTACCCATAATATAGTTTCTTTTTTTTTCTTGGTTTCTTTCCATGTTATTTTGTATAAGTTTTTGTGTGGGCAATTTGTTACAGATTTAGCTTTGTGTGGTTTTTCAATTTGTTCATGTTTGAATGCTGAAAAACTAGAAATTAATGAACTAGAAACTCAAGTTTTGAGTCTGATAAGCCATGGTATTTATTAAATTGAGACCGTTTGTGCAGCATGAATTTTTTGTGGAAATTGTTAAATGGCTTACATGCATTTAGGTTGAGTAGGAAAAAGTATTTAAACTTAGACTGATTTTGCACTTTCAGGAGCCAAGTTGAAATTAGAAAAAATGGGTGAGACTGGGAAGCGATACCGTGGGCAGAGGGACTATGATGGGGACAAGAATCAGAAGAGACGGATGAATGACAAAGATGAAAAGGGGAATGATGAAGTGGTTGTTTATAGAATACTTTGCCCAGATGGGGTCATTGGTAGTGTTATTGGCAAGAGTGGGAAAGTCATAAATTCTATTAGGCAAGAGACGAGGGCAAAAGTTAAGGTTGTGGATCCATTAATACTCTGCAATTAGATTTAAAAAAATTTTTTTTTTTATAAAAGATAGTATTTTTTTTTATCTGTTCTTGAAGGCAATATTGTGGGGTTTTTTATTTTTGTTTATTTTTTGAATCTGGGTTTTCTATTCTGAGCCTTTTTCAATTTTCTGGGTGAAAGTTTTGTTTGAACTGTTCTTGGTCTCTCTTTGTTGAATACTACCCATAATATAGTTTCTTTTTTTTTCTTGGTTTCTTTTCATGTTATTTTGTATAAGTTTTTGTGTGGGCAATTTGTTACAGATGTAGCTTTGTGTGGTTTTTCAATTTGTTCATGTTTGAATGCTGAAAAACTAGAAATTAATGAACTAGAAACTCAAGTTTTGAGTCTGATAAGCCATGTTATTTATTAAATTGAGGCCGTTTGTGCAGCATGAATTTTTTGTGGAAATTGTTAAATGGCTTACGTGCATTTAGGTTGAGTAGGAAAAAGTATTTAAACTTAGACTGATTTTGCACTTTCAGGAGCCAAGTTGAAATTAGAAAAAATGGGTGAGACTGGGAAGCGATACCGTGGGCAGAGGGACTATGATGGGGACAAGAATCAGAAGAGACGGATGAATGACAAAGATGAAAAGGGGAATGATGAAGTGGTTGTTTATAGAATACTTTGCCCAGATGGGGTCATTGGTAGTGTTATTGGCAAGAGTGGGAAAGTCATAAATTCTATTAGGCAAGAGACGAGGGCAAAAGTTAAGGTTGTGGATCCATATCCAGGTGCTAAGGACCGTGTCATAACAATCTACTGCTATATTAAGGAAAAAGCAGAGGTTGAAATTGATGATGAGTTCAGTAACAGGGAACCTTTATGTGCTGCTCAGGATGCTCTTCTCAGAGTTCATGCTGCCATTGCAAATGCTGTGGCTTCCATTGGAGATTCTGACAAGAAGCGGAAGGATAGGGAGGAATGTCAAATTCTTGTTCCATCTAGCCAATCTGCAAATATCATTGGTAAGGCTGGGGCAACAATAAAAAAACTGAGAGGTAAGACGAGGACAAACATTAAGGTCACAGCCAAGGATTCCACTGACCCAACTCACTCCTGTGCTTTGGACTTTGACAATTTTCTCATGGTTAGTATTACTATACCTCATTATTCCCTTGATATTATCAATCCTTTTACTTCTCAAAAAAAAAAGTATTACTATAATTCATTCAATTGCTTTTTAATTTTTTTTTTTATTGAAGTTTGTTATAGATTATTCAGATTACAAAATGTTGTCCTGGTTACTATTTACTGTGGAACAGTCAATTACTTTTTCATTTTTTTTTACATGCCAAGTTGTATTGCTGTTGATTGGGTATTGTGCATGGATAATATATGCAGTACAATTTATGCCCTTCATTATGATTTTTCAATTTTCTGTCAAGGTTCGCTTTCATCTAAAATTTATTTTCCCGTACGCTTTCTGTGGTTTAATTGGCCAATGATTTCTAGTTTAATGGCATCTACTCCCTTGTAAGAGCAAGGTGAGAGTGAGGTGGTGGGTTGAAAACCCTTAGATGCATCATCATGTGTAACTTAACTTATCAATTAGAAAAAGGCTTTTTGGGTTTTAATTATTCTCTTATCATATGATTAGATTGCTGGTGAGCCAGAGGCGGTGAAGAAAGCACTGTTTGCAGTTTCTGCAATTATGTACAAGTTCACTCCTAGAGAAGAGATTCCTCTTGAGACGACTGTACAAGAAGCTCCTCCAAGTATTATCATTCCATCAGATGTCCCTATTTATCCATCAGGTGGATTGTTTCCAAGTGCAGATGCTATCACCGCTAGATCTGTTCCTCCAATCATAGCTGCATCAAATGTACAGGATCTCCCTGTTTATGCTGAAACAGGGAGTACATGGCCCCTTTATTCATCTACTCTTCCTATGATGTCTGGGTTCAGCAGTGCCTCACGATCTGAGGAGTTAATTGTAAGAGTATTGTGTCCCTTTGACAAGATTGGGCGTGTCATTGGCAAGGGAGGTGGTACAATTAAAAGTATAAGGCAGGCTAGTGGTGCTCGTATTGAGGTTGATGATACCAAGGAGGATCGTAATGAGTGTATCATCACAATTACGGCAACAGAGGTATGTGCTTTACTTCCTTAACTTTTTAAAAATAATAATAATGATGATTTATTCATCAGAATTTCTCAAACTAGATGGAGCAAGGGTTGCCGTGTTGCCCTCTGATTCTTCTGGTTTGTTTGTTTTTTTTTTTTTTTTTTGAAATCTAATTACATAGATGCATCTATTATGCCCTGTTTCATAGTTGATAATCTTTAAAATAGATGGTTAGATAAGTGGGAAATTCTATGTTTTGACAACACTTGTATGGAAAAATTTGTGAGAGGCAATTTTTGGCAATTTTCAATATTTCCTATACCTTGCAGAGGGCAAACTTTTTATTTATTTACTTTTTTTTTGTCTGACTGATTTTGATATATATTTTTGCAAATAGAAAGTAGATATTTCTGTTATAACATAAATATGTTTAAAATCATAGCAAGAGTAGCCGTCTCTACTTGTTTGTCAATGTTTGTGTTGTTTGTTGGTGAATTGCATCGACTCCATTCTATCAATTTGCTGCACAACAGTGTTCATCTTGAAAACTTGTTGATAATGCCAAGTTTCCCTTGTTTTCAGTCTCCCGATGATCTGAAATCCATGGCAGTTGAAGCTGTTCTGTTGCTCCAAGGGAAGATTAGTGATGAAGAAGATGACACTGTTTCAATTAGACTCCTTGTTCCATCTAAGGTTATTGGGTGTATCATTGGAAAAAGTGGCTCTATTATAAATGAGATCCGTAAGAGAACCAAAGCTGATGTCCGAATCTCGAAAGGTGATAAGCCTAAGTGTGCTGATGGAAACGATGAACTTGTGGAGGTTCGTTTTTTAGAAGTCTGTCAGATTTGTTGTTTACTATTTCTTATTCATGGGTCATGTATTATAATTAAATTGCTCCTCATTTAGGTGCTTGGAGAAGTTGGTAGTGTTAGAGATGCGCTTATCCAGATTGTTTTAAGGCTTCGTGATGATGTTTTGAGAGATAGAGATGCTGGCCATAACCCTAGTGTCGGTGCTGATTCCTTGTTCTCAGCTGGCACTGGTCTTTCAGTTCCATCTGTCCTGCCTTCTGTTCCCCCTGTTGGTTCTTTGGGTTATGATCAGAGGGTTGAAAGTGGAAGTGGACTGGGAATTCTTTCTTCAAGCGGCCTCTATGGATATGGATCTTTGTCGGTATGCTGATACTGTTATTTTTACTCTTTTTTTATTTATTTTTTTTATATTTTTTTTATAAATCATATAGCTGCTGAAACCACAACTTTGTTCACCATCATAATATATGTTTGTCATGATCAGTGCTAGTAATTACTGTAATTCCTTCTACTCATCTAAGTTTGTACCATCGGTCAATTCATGGAGCGAAGTGATTATTATAAAATCTTACTAAAATGATGTTTAGCATTATGACATGTTACTTGGTTCAACTATTTTTTGCACTTCTCAGTGCTTTTTTATTGATATATATATATATAGATATATATTTTTAATCAATACATTTAATGTATGGCTCTAGCAGTATGCCACTTGCCTATGAAAGTGACAAGTTCTATTTATATATATATATATATATGTATGTATTCCCCACCCCCCCCCCCCCCCCCCTCTTCCCTTTCTCTTAAAACAATGTTTGATACTATTAGTTCCTCTATCCTCTTCTCACTTTGTTTCACAAGAGGAAAAATTCTAACTTGTTCTCTATTAAGTAGGTTGGAAATTTGCCAAGGTAGTAAAATCTGGCATGATTTTGAAAGCCCTTGTTGGTTTTTTCTAATATGTGCCTTTGATTTAGACTGTTGTTTATGATTTGAGCTTTCTAGATTGAATAAGCTTTCTAGTTGATTCAATCTGAGACGGGTTTATGATTTTTTTTTGTTTGTTTGTTTGTTTGTTTGTTTGTTTTGTTTTTTTTTTTCTGTGGTGGTTGTTTTATTCAGTTGCAATTTGCAAGTGTTAAACTGGATCCTAATTACTGTGGTTCAGTTGTTCTATTTGATGTTTTTTTCTTGTTCAAGTGGCGACATATTCCTTCCTTTTTGTAGCATTCATTTTCCTTTTCTTTCTTTATGATAGATGGGTGAAAATGGCTATGGATCCTTGCCCACGTATTCATCCAAGCTGTATGGAGGGTTAGTATATTATTATCTTGTGATTTGCTCTTGAGCAATTGTCCTTTGGCTTTATTTACTTATTTTTAATCTGGGTCCGCTTTTAATTCCATGTGCCTATGCAGGTTGCCTCCCCCTTCAACGCTTGAGATTTTGGTCCCTGCCAATGCAGTGGGTAAAGTGATGGGTAAGGGAGGGGCCAATATAGCAAACCTTCGGAAGGTTGGTTCATCTTCCTGTTTAAGATTTTATTTTCTGGCCATTAGTTAGCATGCTTTAATCTATATAAGGGAATCTAAAGTGTTATTGTGGAGTTCCATTTCTGTGACCTGTAAATTTGTATAATGTATAAAATGTACCTTCAACTCTTGCTTAGGCATTTGCCAAGATGGCTGTATTTTGAACCTCAATTTTCAGAACTGTTGGATAGGGGCATAGAATCTAAATTTTTTGGTTACTTAAATGGTAATAATATTTAGTTGCTTATATAATGGTGGGAAGGAGGTGATAACATGTTCAAGAAATCAAGTCATTGGACTTAGGGCCAAAAATCCCATGCAGTTTACCCTGATTATTTGAATTACCTTTGTTCATATTTGCTACAGCTTGTTCACATTCTGAAATATATCCTTTAAGATGCTGGTAGGCATCCAAGATACATATGTTTCCCAATTCCCAGCAATGGCATTGTTCCTTCTATTTTGTTGAAGTGGACAATTTTCTAATATTTCATACTTATTTTGGCATTACATCAAATAAGTTTGACTCTTTGAACTCAAATAAATAAATGTCTATTCACCCTGTTCTTTTGTTTTCCTAGCCAGTGAGCTATAGCTCAAGGCACTTCCTTCTCCCATAATAATGGGATGGAGGATGAGGTCATAGGTTAAAGACCCACTAGGTGCATGTGTAACTTACCAATAAAAAAAAATGTTCTTTTGTGTACCTAATTTAATCTAATGCCTTATGTTTTGATTTTACCTCTAAATTCGGCTGTCTTGGAACATCATACAGAGTACATCTTAACATATTGAACAAATTTGTTTGATTGAATGACATTTTAACACCTACTTGTCTTCCCTCCAGATATCCGGTGCAATGATAGAGATTTCTGATTCCAAATCTTCCCGTGGTGATCGTATTGCTCTTATATCAGGCACACCGGAACAGAAGCGTGCAGCTGAAAACTTGATTCAGGCATTTATAATGTCCACCTGAGTTTTAAGGACGCATCTAGATGTTGAAGGTGAATAGTTATAATCTTGGAATTCTTTCCCTTATGGTTCCTCTCCTTAGTTCCTTTAGGTTTGGTTCTGGACAGGGCTTCTTTTCTAGGCTTCTTCAACTGGAATCCTCCTGTTCTTCCAGGCAGTGACTATCAAGATTGTGCAGGAAGATCTGGTGGTGGTTTTATGTTTAACCGTATAGGCTTCCATCTGTCAATCTATTCTCCATCTGCAGTATCTTAGAACTATTAGGACCTTTCTTTCTTTCCTTTCGTGTTATATAATCTGGTCATGTCTTTGACTAGTGTGGAGTCCCTCTTATTTCCAATGCTGTCATACTCTATAAAATTGATGTTCATGCCCAAAAATGTTTTCAAGGATGACCATAATTGTCAAACTTTTAATATATGTGTTGCTTTTCTGGCCATTCAACATCTCACTCTCAGCTTCTTGCTAGAAGAATCTTTTCTATCGGTGACAAGTGCAGTGCTGCGGTGATGATACCTTATTTCAATATTCTCCTTGGTTTACATTTATAGTGTGGTGGGAAAAGAGGCTCAACTTCTGCAATTAAATAAAATACATGATATACTCTCTCCCTCTGTGCATAATTCTATATTGTGCCTTATCCTAGGTTTATGATAGTTTGTTGCAACGCTAAATCAAGAAATCATCGTTTCTCAAGTATATATATTATTTCTGGGCTTCTCTACATGCTCTATTACATTTAGTGCTGTAAATTTCATATCACATCTGACAAGTCAGCATATGCTTTGTATCTGAAAAGCCTATAAGATATAATTTTTGGAATTATATCTCCTCAACGTGTTATATGCGTTCCACCTTCTGGTCTACTTTTGATACATATCTCAAGATCACAACTATTAGTACCCTGCTGGTTCTCAGTACTCTCCTTTCAAAGATAATTCTGTACTTCTCCTTGGTCCTGACTAAGGGAAGAGATGTTCAGCTTGAGGGGCTATTGGATTTTTCATAGTTGCCAAACCTATCCGTTAATCATCATCTCCTCTGACTGATGAATTTGGCATTTCAAAAATACAGCTAAGCTTTAGTATTAGGGTTAACTTAGTTCTGGAAATGAGCCATGCATTGACAAGATTCTTATTTTTACAAAGCAAAATGATATTGTCACTACTTGTTTTTTATTTTTGGGGGATATTTTTGCAAAGGCAAACTACTCCATTTTATTGAGTTTGCTTTCTAGGATATAGTCCAGTTGTCTATCCATTTTTATTGAATTTGTGTTGACAATATTCTTATTTTTACAAAGCAAAATGATATTATGTCACTATATAAATATATTGTGTTTTGGGGATCTCTTTGCAAAGGCAAACTACTCTGTTTTTATTGAGTTTGCTTTCTAGGATATAGTCTGGTTGTCAATCCTGATCTGCCAAGAGCCTTTAGCTCAACACCTCCAAATATTCTCAATGGAAATCTTCAGGGTTCAAATACCTCCTCCCTCGTTATAACCTATCAAATTATCAAAAAGGTTAATCCTAATCATATCATAGTATGCAAATTTTCATAATTGTCATAGTATACTAGCATCTTTGTTGTTGATGCTGCCTTCCGAGTGTCAACTGCACTTTCTCTCATGTTCCCATACTATCTTTTTTGGTTGAAACTATCATGTCCAACCTTTTTAATTATCTGTCTTGCAAAAGGGTCTATGGCACCTTACCTGTTGGAATTTCTGGTTCATGGTGTAGATAAATCATCTTGTTTTCATGATGTTGTACATGGCTCTGCTTCCTTAGCATATGATTGACGGCATATGCAGACAATCCAGTCAAAAACTATCATTCCTGCTTCAATCTTTGTTAATGAAAACCCCAATATAGGATACACAAATGTCATTGTGCCTTGCACTATTTATAGGATTCTTAGCCAACCTAGATGAGCAGAAAATATATCCTTGATATATTGTTGATCTTTCTCCTACTATTTCTCTTGCGAATTTCTATGTTTTCTGTGCCATACATTCCAATTGATTTCATCATTGTGGTTGTCCGGATGGCCAATTAAGTTGGTGTGTGTGGTAATCACTGAGGATTTGGTGTTATGGCAGCACATTGTAACATTGGTGTTAGTGGATATCTGAATTGATGTTCCCCCAGTGATGTTATGCATGGTGGCGAAATTGTTGGAAGGTGTATATGTTAGGATTTGTAGTGGAGTAGTACTGAATTACATGTCTTTACGCTTGCAAACAGTGCTATAAATTAATTTACTTGTAATATAAGTTTCAGGGATCAAAATTTAGAATGCAATGAATTTGCTTGCATTTTGCATTTCTAACATTCTATATATTTGTCCTTTTTGGAGGGAGAGAGGAGTTGGGCAATAATACTGGACAATTTTTTTTTGAGAATATGAAAAATCCGCATAAAAGGCAGTCACAAACTCATATCAGTACCTCTAGAATAATGGAAAAATGAACACTGATTGTGACACGTCAAAACATTTCTTTCATCATCTCTCAAATATCCAATATTGTGTATTTTATGTCCACGTTGGAAATGTCACAGTTTAAATCCCAATTATATGTATATATATATATATATATATTTTTGAGTAAATGTTGAAAACAGTTATACATTTGCATGAAATTTATGTTTATTTAAACATAAGAACTTCATTTTTTTTTTTATGCTCACTTTTTAAAACACTTAGCATCATATTATCTATATCTATTTTATATGACATTTTATTAAAATAGAAAAATTTCTTGATTTTTTAGTTGTTTTTTTTTTTTTTTACACAAAACAATAATCATGTAAAGAAAGAATAAAAATATAAATGCAAAATGAATAGCGCTAGTGTAAATTTACATGGATATTATAGTAGTTATGTATTTTTACACAATTTTACATGGTTTGATATGGGTAAATTTTGGGTTTGGCTAGCTAAATTTTGGTTATTTTTCTATTATACAAGCACTAGTAGGAGTGCTTAGAGGTGCTAATTGAGTTTCAAGAGTTTCATTGATAATTATTTTTATGAATGATATTGGATGTGCACAATTAACCACTAATATTAATTTCAATCTAAATATGTGGATTGTCTTGAATTTAGAGTGGAGGGGGTGGAGGTGTGATAATTATATCTATGAATGATATTGGATGTGCACAATTAACTACTAATATTAATTTCAATCTAAATATGTGGATTATCTTGAATTTAGAGTGGAGGGGTTGGGGGGGGTGTGTTTTCATTTGGGGTCTCTCATTAAGAATTGGAGAGGGTATGCTAGCGTCACAACAAGAAATTATTAGGTCATCCATAGGATTATTGAAATAGTCATCTCAATCAATAAAATGCTATCATTTATGCAAGCGTGATATCACCTAATTGTTTATTATTTTGTTTTCTTATGCTGATTTGGAAGTTGGTTCACATATTTGTATAAGTGGCATCATTTTATTGGTTGGGAGTTCTACTTCAGTAATCTTTCTAGCGAACTTGATAATTTTTCCGTCATAGCACAGTTGATTGGGGAGGTGAGTCCAACCCATGGGCTGTATTCTACAAATGGAACCAATGGATATTGGTGTAGTAGTGGGTCCATCCAAAAATCCAATTATGCATGGGATGATTGTATAATATCACGAAGCATAGAGGATATTCACATCATAGACACTAGCATGGTGGCAATAAGTGTGTGTGTATATATATATATATAATTTAGCTATAAAATTGGTTGTAACCTAAGAAAATAACTTTACTTAATAAAATAAATATTATTATATATTTTGAAAATCTAATCGTTGAATTGCATGTTCCTTATACTTTTAATACACATTTCAAATTTTATGTCAATCGGATATTATATACTATAAGATCTATAAGCTTATATTTTATACATAATTTTAAACTACAAAACTAACAATTTAAACAATTTACTGATAGCATAGTTATTGATCTTTAATTTTTTAGAAATTTTGCAAGCGTGGAAGATATAAGAAGAATATGTAATCAAATGGTAGAATTTTCAAAATTTACCTCCAATAAAAGATATTAAGGTTGTAGCCTTAGATTACAATCAATTATATATATATAGATATATATAAACATAAACAAACAAATTAACGGACCTTATTTTAGGGATGGGCAAAGCAAAATGAAAATGATGACACCAAAATATTTTGTTCCCGTAAGCAGCGTGGAAAGGATCTTTCATTGGTTGATCCGTTGTTGTATACTTGTATATACTATATAGGGTTTGTTTGATTGTCTACCACTTCATTTCTAAGAAATTGTCACGTGTCCAAAAATATGTGTAGTTTTCACTTGCGGCGGAGTAATGGAGTGTGACTCATTTTTGTAGCTTTCTTAAAAGCATGTAGAGAAAGAACGTTATTTAACTTTAACTACAAAGTCACGACCAGAGGGGTCTTATTTACTGTCCTAAATAAGAAAATCGGGGTGGACATCATTCCTCCCATTATTTTATTTTAACTATCGATTTTAAAAATAAATATTAAAAAAAAAAAAAAAACCCAAATCAAAACAAAACTAGAAGATTATCCCAAAAATAGTGGTGCTTTATTGGATGGGCTTTCAGTGGTGGGGGATAATGGGCTTTGGTCCAGGTGTTGTAAGAAATATAATAGAAAAATAAAAAGGAAAATTATTAAAAGAATTAATGCAAATGTGGATTTTTTTTTTCTTTTCTACATTAACAAAACATCTTGGTTTTAACGCATTAAAACTATGATGTTTTGAGATGAAGTGGCACTTGATGGATACATTATCAATGTATATATATAGATAGGTTTGAATTAAAGTGGAGTATATAACACTAGGCATAACTAAATTCAATTTTCTAAACGTGAGACAAAATCAAAATAATCCTAAATTTTAAGAGTGTGAATTACTATTTAGTCAAAATAGAAAAAGAAATAAAGCCAAACACACTGCCATTGGAATTTTTTAATTGAGAGAGAGAGAGAGAGAGAGAAATCAAACACACAGTCATTTGATTTTTTACCAAAAACAATTTGATACCAATAACACTTAGGGCTTTGTTACATTAAAAATAAAAAATCTTTTGGGATGGGCCAGCAACCACAAGAATGGAGTGGATGAACAATTTATTTTCTAGGCTATTTGGACACATTTAAATTTTTTTTGGAGTGAAATATAATTATTGACCCAAAGTTTAAAATTTTATATATATTATACTATTTTATGTTATTTTTAAATTTAAAGAGGGCTATGGCTAGACTTGGCAAATGTTCAGGTTGATCGTGTTGGGGTTCGAGTTCAACTTGATTCGTTTGGATTAGAAATGTGTCATTCTAAACAAGTTACAAAATTTATGATCTTACTCACTCTTTTCATAGTTAGGTCTATTGATATGACACATATGTCGATAGTCTATATTTTTCTTCTTTTTAATAAAAATAAAAGAACAACTAAGCAAAGACACTCAAACATAAAAGCTAAAGTTAGGCTGATTTTGGGTCTACCTATTTTTCATCGATCTAAAAATTACTGGCAGTCCATATCAATATTTTTCTTTAAAGTTTGGACATGCTATACCATTTGGGCCAATTGTGTTATGATCCTAGTATTTCCATATTGCTTTAATGTAAGCTTAAAAATGTGTATATAAGTTTTTGAGCACCTTCTTGCAAACCGGTTTTTAAGGGTGAGTTCTACTTATGGGTTCCTAATCAAAAAGAAAAAGGGCTACCAACCACCAAGTTAGTATGAATACCCCTTGAAATGTATTGGGGGGTGTTTGGGTGTTTTCACTGATACAAGAAGAAAAATAAAATAAAAAATAAAATAAACAAAAGGGTTATAAAAGAAGATATATAGGCTAATATATTGGACCAATGTATTTTCTTTAACCAATTGAATTAATATTAGAATTAATAATTATCAAAAATATATAAATTTTAACACCTCTCTCTCTCTCTCTCTCTATATATATATATATAACGCTATATATCAATATTAATTGGCACTAAAATATTATGTTCCTTAACCAAATCAAAATGGTCTCCCTATCGTATTGACAAAATTGTTTCCATCTGCGTATGTACAAGTATATAAGGCTTTAGATGCTTGTTCTGTGCAAATTTGTCTTAAACTTCTTGTTGTTGTTGAGAATCCGTTTATTTGATTACATATCTAACTGCACATGATCAGAATCCTTTTAGATGTCAGTATAAAAAAACAAAACTTCTTTAAGCGGATATCATCATATCACTGAACTTTACACGCTGTTGGGCTTATTACCTAACATTGTGCAAAAGGTTGGTGAGAAGGGAGGGAAGGATGCAAGGATTTTAGGACCAAACTTTTCAACAAAGTCCATGAAAACATTGAAAAGGTCATAATTTTACCCCTACAACTTAGTAAAACTACAAATTTTTTTTTAGCAACTCTCAATTGAATCTACTGGTACTTTAGTATTCTTGTATAGTGGCAAAATACTGCGTTTGATTCCTCATTTCTTTCACCTAAATAAAAAGTAGTGGTTAGTAGAAATTGGGCTTCGTTCCAATTCAAAAAAATGAAGGCTATTGGTTACCATTGCTTTCACAAAATTATTGATTACCATATTATAGCATGTGGGATAGTCAAGGATATGCTTTGGAAAGCGCAACGAATTGCCGCGTGCGTGACACAACACAATACAATGACAATGAAAGGGAACGGTTGAGAGGGAAAGAAAGAAAGGAAGACCCAATACGCAGCATCTATCTATCTATATATAATGATTATATTCCAATGTGGCAATATATAATAGATAAGGATAAAGAGGAGCATGATGATGAAACTGTGTGTGCGCGTGTAAGCAATAGTTAAATATAAAAAGAACATCAAACCCGACATTCTTTTAGATTTTATGAGCGTGTGTTGTGTTGTGTTTGTGTGTCAAAAAATCCTGTTAAAAGACTAGAAACTAGAATCTAGAACAGAGATCTGAACAAGCTTCTTCCATGGCGAGCAGGAGAGGTTTGCAATCAATATTGTCACAAAGGATTTGCAGGGGGAGGAGGAATTTTGGAGCTGTCCCTGAAGCTACTGCTGCTGCTGGTTCCTCCTCTCAAAAGCTCATCAACTTTGAGCATGAATACAGTGCCCACAAGTGAGCTCTCTCCCTTTGTTTCTCTATCTACGTCAAACTTCAGTTTTTGATCTCTTTTTGGTGTTTTGCTTTCTGGGTTTTGCTTATTTTCGTCTAATTCTGGACTCTGAATGTGTATCTACGCGTGGTGAATTATATAACATGGTCAAGACTCGTGCTTTCTGTGCTGATTTATTGTTGTTGATACTAATGAAATGAGTAGATTAGCTGTCTTGAAGTAATTAGAACTATTTAATTTATCAGGGAGAGATGTGTGATAGACAAAACACAGGATCATATAACCTGATTCAAATCCTTGAAGATCTGAATTTTTGATTGGAAAAAGTTAAACACACCTAATGGGTCTTGAACCCATGACCTCACCATCTGCTTGCCAGTTGAGATGGAGCTCATTGGCGAAGGTCTGAACACTTATAGCTGATTGTAAAGAAATTTGATTTCTATCATGCTATGTTCTGAAGGGCATTCTAAGACTACCTCAGATTTTTAAGCCTTAAGGCAGATGAAGACTGGCAATTATCTAGAAAGTGTCAGTCCCCACCCTCTCTCTCTCTCTCTTGGTATATAACCCAAACATGGTGCAAGGCAGTTGGTAAAATCATTGTACACATGGTGTCTGTCTGCCCACCTTTGTTGGCCTTAGCTCTCACAAGGCAGGGCCTTCTTCTTGCTGAAGATGGTTGGGACTAGAGTTACCTTACTTGCCTTGTGTTATGTGCATGCAGAGGAAATAGGAAGGAAATGTAGTGTTTCACTTGAATAAGTGAAACCTTATCTTTTTGCTAGACATGGTACTGAGTCTTGAGTCCTAAGATGAGTTAGTGGTGAGTTGGTTCATGGTTTTTTGATAGTTGAGTAAACTCTAATCTGGAGGCTGGATTTCCTTGAATTAATCCAGCTCTTACTTGCTTCTTTGTAAAACTCTCTTTCAAGACACACAATAGGGAAGGAAACTCCTTTGTATGTACCAAAGTGATATCAAAGATTGAGAATGGATCAATAAGTGGAGCATTTGGAGCAAAATGGCAGCTCACTTAGTGCCAACCAACTACAAATTCTTGAGATGATCACTGAGCTTTTGCATTCACTGCACCATGAAGAAGGTGGGAGCTCACAAGCCCCTCCTTGAGGACACCATGGAGTAATGTGGAGTCTCCGGTTAGGAACAACACTCACTCTTATTCTCCTAGATCGTTCAAAATGGATTTCACACATTTCTTAACAATTTCATGGGAAGATTTTTTTCAAGGGGAGGATTTTGTCTCTATTGCAAAAGGACAATAATAGCAAATTCCATGACAGGTCACATGAAGGTTTCCCATAAGTCATTACATTGAGTCTGATCCAACTTCTATTGGAGAGAACATATCAAACAATTCATCTGAGATTGTGAAGTTTGTCTACAACATAAATTAGAGCAACTGTCACATGCTGATCTCTTGCAAAATTTGCCTATGCCAGATCAGTTATTCATGGATATCTCAATGGACTTCATTGATGATTTACCGATTTCTCAATAAAATCTACTATATTTGTTGTTGTTGTTGTTGTTGTTGTTGTTGATTCATATCAATTGCACATCCTTACTCAGCAGTTAGTATTGCCCAAGTTTTCTTTGATAACATTTTAAAATTGCATGGGATGCCTTGAACCATTTTAAAAAATTCATTAGATAATTCAATTTCAGTTCACCCTGTCTCCCTCAGACTGACAGGCAAACTGAGGTAGTCAATTGAACTGTGGAAATGTATTTGAGGTGTTTTTACTAGCTCCAAACCAAAGCAGTGGGTGAAATGGTTGTCTTGGGCCGAGTTCTGCTACAACATAAGTTGACATTCTGCAATCAAAAGAACACCATTTAAGGTGGTGTATGGTAGAAAGCCAACTTCATTGTTAAGTTATATCAGAGGCACAGCAAAGGCTGTGGCAGTTGAGCAAGAGCTACTGCACAGGGACCATATTGTTAAAAACTTGAAGGTAAACCTTAAGGAGGCTCAAGCTCAGATAAACAAGTCTACTATTTGCATCACTAAGAAAAGTGGGTGACTGGGTCTATTTGAGGTTGCAGACCTATAGGCGAGCCTCAGTATCTTTGAAATGAAACCTCAAGCTAGTTCCATAATGTTATGGTCCATTTAGAGTCTTTCAGCAAATTGGCCAGGTAAAGTACAAGCTTGAGATACCCCCTGAGTCACAAGTGCATCCTATATTTCATGTGTCCTTGCTCAAAGAGAAGATTGGAGCTAAAGCGTCCTCACCACCTTAGTTACCGTTGGTATTGGATACAAACAATAATTTGGTGATCAGGCTTCAAGCTGTTTTCTATCAGTAGATGTGGATTGTTTGGACATCCTTGTGAATTGGCGAGGATTATCTCTAGCAGAGGCCATGTGGGAGAGTCTTGATCATGTGAAGTTGCAATTTTAGAATTATGCCCTTGAGGACAAGGGTCATCCTAACGGGGGAGGGAGTATTATGTGCATGCAGAGGAAGTAGGAAGGGAATGTAGTGTTTGGTTTGGATAAGAAAAACCTTGGCTGTTAGTTAGATGTGGTAGTTGTGGTCATAAGGGACTACTAAGTCTTAATTCCTGCGTTGAGTTATTGGTGAGTTGGTCCATATTTCTAGGATGGTTGGGTCCTGTTTTTCAGCATTTGAACATTAAGTATCTTTGTATAAATTGTAAGCTTTCCATTTGAATAATATTATTGCGTTTATTCTAAATTAAAATCTAATCTGATGGCCGGATTTCCTTGAATTAATCCAACTCTTATTTACTTGTCTATAAAACTCTCTTCCAAGAGACAAAATATGGAAATAAGCTCCTCTGTATGTACCACCTTGATGGTTGCATTGGGCGAATGTTGTATTCTTAAGTTGTTTGCATTGTTGAAAATGAAAAGTGCACAGCGTATAGTAAAGATGATGGATGCCTAGTCAGTGGATCATTTCATTGGCTATCATGCAGTTTTTAATGGAACCTTGATGGTTGTATAGGAAAAATGTTGTACTCTTAAGTCTTTTGGATTGTTGAAATTTGAAAATGAAAAGTACATGGCATATGGTAAAGATGAAGGATGCCTAGTCAGTGGATCATCACATTCTCCATCATGCAGTTTTTGATGGGTTCTGTAAATTATGAATTTGTTTTTTTTTTTTTTTAATGATTGTTGTTTACTCCAGAAGTCTGCAGTGGGCTATGTTCTGGCTGATTGTCATGTATAATACCCTTCTGTTGGAGTGATTTATTGAGTATTTCCTCCTGAGAACTTACTTAACTCATCCACTTTTCTGGATCAACTGCAGTTACCACCCAGTCCCCATTGTTTTTTCACAAGCAAAGGGATCATCTGTATGGGATCCAGAGGGCAACAGATATCTGGATTTCCTCGCAGCCTACTCTGCAGTTAATCAGGTAAGAAGATTGAACAATTTATGATAACGTATGTCACTGCACCAGTGAATCAACAGTGCTTTATCTCTACTATTTCATAAACAAGCAATCTCAAAAGTTGAGATACAGAAAATTTCATCTGCCTTTGTAAGTTATCAAATGCCATAAATTTTTCTTGCCAAAATTCATTTCTAAGTTGAAATATGGAGAGTTCCCATTAATTGTATACATGACAGTATCATTGTCGTGCTTGGTATTTCAAAATCCTATTTTGTCTGATTTTTGCAAGTCACCGGCAGAAGCTTTTTGCCTCTACACCTGAATATACCACAATGCCATTGGAGTTTATGAAAGTTAGAAGTCCTTAAGAAGTGACCAATGCCTCTCTTTTTTTGTTATTTATATTTGTATCTGTATCTGTATCTGTATCTGTATTTGATTTGAAATGGAATTCTTGTTTTTCAACTCCGTAGCTTCACTGCTGTAGGGTCATTGTCATCCAAAGATCATGAAAGCATTGAAAGAACAGGCAGAAAGGCTTACTCTCAGCTCTCGAGCCTTCTATAATGATAAATTTCCAATATTTGCCGAGTATCTGCGGAGTATGTTTGGCTATGACATGGTACTTCCTATGAACACGGGTGCTGAAGGTGTGGAAACAGCTCTAAAGTTGGCAAGGAAATGGGGTTACGAGAAGAAAAAAATTCCCAAAGATGAGGTAGGTGCCAGGATAATTATGCTTATTTTGATAACTATCTTAATATTCTGCTTTCATTATTTCAAATTATTGGATATTGAGGCAAGTGAACTCCTTTACCTGAATTAAGGTTACTGAGTACTATAGTTGTTTTTGTCTGTCTGACTTTTTTCTTTATAAGGTTTTTGTCCATCTTTACTTGGTTGCTCGTAAATGCCTAATGAAATACATACGGGTTGGGAGTGATCTGACGTATGATGTCAAGTAATACATGGAAAAGACAAGTAGAGGAAGCTTAGGGTAGAAAATTTGAGGTTTTCCTTTTTTTACTGCTAATGATCTTTCAGAAGGCAAGCAGCAGTGGCAAAGCATCTTCGGTTGTGGGAAGGAATAAGATACTAAGGAATTCCAAATATATTTGTTAATATTAGTTTTAAATGTAGAAAGTATAAGTAATTAATAAATATATTGAGTTGTTACCTACTGCGTTTTGTGTGTCAATATCTTAAAGTCTAGTTGCTCTAGTGTACTTTTTAGTTTGACAAATGATTTTTTTTTTTTTTAAGATTTTAAAATCTTAAGCAGAGATTAAGACTTCTTGTCTTTCCCTCACGCAAGAGGCTGATATATCAAGTGCAAGGCGAGCTTAAGTAATCAGCATGTGTCTTCAAGATGTGTCACAATTTGAAACATGGACTCTGTGGGATTGGGCTAAAATATTGTGGCTTTGGGCTTATTGCTTCATTTATCCTTGAGTTAGGCTATGAGGCCTAAACTTAGAATATGTTTGTAACCTATGATTATGATTATTAGAGAAAAATATACTTATATATGAGCACTTCATATTGGTCTCTCTATTTCTCTAAGATTTATCTGAAACAGAACGAAATAGTTGAGTACTTTAATAACTACATTGGTTTCCTCTGGATAGTGGATACATCAATTTATATCCTTACTCTTGTCCATGTAGCTCCTCCAACGGTAACCTCCTCATTACTGCTGCTGACTTCAGTCTTGGTACCATTTGACGAAAACATTCTAGCTTTCTTTTTTCTTGTTCTAGATTGGCATTACCTTTGAAGGTTCACAAAATTCATTGCTTTCTTATTTATTTATTTATTTTATCTTGTCATTGATTGATATTAACTTCTGGATTTGGGAATGCTAGTAAAAGAATGTAGCCAATGAGCTCTAACTCAAATGATACCTTATTCCTTTTTAAGAGTGAAGTGGAGGGTGAGGTTGTGGGTTTAACATCCACTGGTTGCATGGTTGCATTAGTAACTTACCAATAATAATAATAAAAAAATTCTAGTGAAACAACATACAGAGCTTGAAGTTCTAAAACCTTCTGTATTTCTGTTGGAAATATGAACTTTTTTAGGTAGTTATGTTTTTCTATTTAATTTGGTATATTGACTCCTATATAGTTTAAAGCTAGCAGTTATTCTTGCTTCTGTTGTGTAGGTTTACTTTGGATTGTAGTTGTTAATGGGTACTTAATTGTTCTTCCAGAACTTGTACTTTCTCTATTTTGGTAAATGATCAATTATATAGACGAGTTTACCATTTCAGACATTTTACTCAAGTAAACCTTATGCAGGCAATTATTGTCTCATGTTGTGGCTGCTTCCATGGTCGCACATTAGCTGTCATCTCCATGAGTTGTGACAATGATGCCACCCGTGGTTTTGGACCGTTGCTGCCTGGCCATATTAAAGTTGATTTTGGGGATGCAGTTGCCCTTGAGAAAATCTTCAAAGGTTTAGATTTACTAAAATTTATGTTTTATTGGTTCTAGTTGTACTGTACCCAAAATTGAGATAAGTTATCTTATTTGTATAAATCATCACATGCTTCAAACATTCTTTTGCAATCCATCTGAACTGCTTCAAAACCATAGAGGAGAGTTTATTGAACTATTGATTATAGCGCGTTTCTGTTATCTGTTGCAGAAAATGGTGATCGAATAGCTGGATTTCTGTTCGAACCCATTCAAGGAGAGGCTGGGGTATGTGTTTTGGAAATGAATATTTTCTCACTTTAGGGCTATGATATGTGTTACAAGGACTTGGGTATATCTTTTGGTGCAAGGTTGTGCCTGACTCTTAGATCTGTCTAGTTTCTAAATCATAGAACTAGGACATGGCTGATGGTTGGTTACACCAATTTCTTTTTGTCTAATCTGTTTGGCTAAAACGAATTGTTTATGGACTGTAGTAACATGCCTGATATATAGACATAGATATCTCATTAGCAGGTAGATTGGATAATTTCTAGTAAACCAGGAAGGTACTCTCCTCTTCCTTGTTTGACACACTTAAAGAATATGTGCTTAATTTCTAGAATATCCAATGAATGTCCCATACTTTTTTTTTGTGAGTTCTGTACCTAATTGCTACTTTCAACGATTGACCGTTTAATGCAGGCGATAAGAGAGCAACTTTATCCGGAGCTATTGTGTCAAGTTGCTCTGAACTACACATTGCAACCATGTAACACTGGCAATGGGAAATAACCAACTTTATTTAATTAGTTTTTAAGCTTTCTTAACATGTTTTCTGGTCAAATCCATTGACCTTTCATCAAGAATTGGTTAATAATTTCATATCAGTTGGTTCTTTTTAACTATGACCATATGAAGCTCCCTATTTTTTTAGGCACTGCCTCCTTTTCTTAGTATGTTTTTCCTCTTCTTTTTGAGGAAAATCAAGGTCCCATCCCTCCAAATTTTGAATTCTTTGTTTTCCTGAGAAAAAAATTTATTTATTTTGGTAGGTTGTAATTCCTCCAGATGGTTATTTAAAATCTGTCAGAGATCTGTGCTCAAAATATAATGTTTTAATGATTGCTGATGAGGTGCAATCTGGCTTAGCACGAACAGGAAAAATGCTGGCTTGTGATTGGGAAGAAGTGCGCCCAGATGTAGTGGTGAGCACCCCCCATCCCCTCCAAAAATCTCTCTCTCCAGATTCTTTATAATTTTCATGACTTTTACCAAGTGTTAGATGTGAATGTAGAAACATTTTGGATACTGATGTTTACTTGAACCATTATACTACAATATGATTGCAAATTACACCAGGAAAATTACCCATGTTGCATCCCTTTGATTTGTCATGTTAGCCTCAATTCTGTATTCACAAATCAAGAGGACATGACACTCATATGGTTATTTTCTCCATTTTGGATACATTGTTATATCTTGTTCAAATATCTGTACGAAGCTGGGTTGCTAAGTATTGATGTATTGCCCACAATTCAGTATCCAAATAAAATATTTAAATATAAGTATCCTGATATATCTTTAGGGGTTTAAATGAGAGGCCTACACATTATGAAATGATGGCTCTGTGTGTGTGTGTGGGACTATGAAGGTTTCATACTCTATTCAAAACTTTGATGATTGCATTGTCTATTTGCAGAAGCTTTTTACACCACCATTTTATTTATCATAGCTATGAATTTGTAAAGGAATTATGTTTATCCACCCAACCAATTTGATCATACAATACCACATAAGAAGACTTTGGAAGAAAAGTTTTAAAACCTTAGGAACTTGGTTGTTTTCAGAAGGCCATAATTGCCATCTATTGGACTTATACTTGAAAGTGGACTTTGACTATTCCTTGTCTATATGCAGAACTACCTTCAAAGTGTTTTTGTTATAGATATGAACTACTAATGCCAAGGAACTCTAGATCAAATAACACCTAATATTGGGATGGAGGGTAAGGTTGCAGGTTCAATGCCCACTAAGTGCATGCATAACTTATCAATAAAAAAAAAGAAAAGAACGAACTCATAAATTCTGATAAACTTCTTCCTATCCACCCATAACCAATATCTTATTATGAGATTCCATAAATAGTCACACAAGATTGAATAAGACAGCTTTGAAAGTGAAGAATTAAAATTTTGGGAATTGGTTCTTTCTAGAACTATGGACTTAAAACAAGAAAAGCATACTTTTAACAGGATTCACAATAGAATTGAGTATATACTTTTTTGAAGTTAACCTAACATTTGTATTCTTTGTTTACCCTGCCTGAGAAAATTCTTGCCTCTTTGCATTGTATTCCTAATGTGTCTTGCATGATGAAAAAGAGATTTCATATCTGAATATTTTGTCATAGAGACTTTTTTTTTTTTTTTTTTGGGGTGCGATCATACCAACACTAATGTCATAGAGACTAAGTTTGAGAGATGTGAAATGCAATTTGCACAGTATCTTCATTACTTCTTTCTTATGCTTGGGAGGCATTTTTTGTTTAAACTAACTTAACAATCTTATTGAAT
Organism: Quercus suber; assembly: GCF_002906115.3. Classification (NCBI taxonomy): domain Eukaryota; kingdom Viridiplantae; phylum Streptophyta; class Magnoliopsida; order Fagales; family Fagaceae; genus Quercus; species Quercus suber. The sequence continues at coordinate 52,173 of NW_027069983.1, forward strand.
ACTCCAATGTGATACAGTACATATAACAACTTTTTCATTTTCTTTTCCAGATACTTGGAAAAGCTTTGGGTGGTGGAGTGATACCTGTAAGTGCAGTGCTTGCAGACAAAGATGTAATGCTTTGTATCCAGCCTGGAGAGCATGGAAGGTTTGCATTTATAAGTACTTGTATTTCATAAATGATTTATTTCTTAACCTACTTACTATTTTATGTAATCAGCCTTTAATTTCTAATTCTTGTCCATCTTGATCTAAAATATTTTTCCTGGACACATTACAACACCCATTTATATATTCTGATTCAGAAAATGTTACCAAGACACGTGACTCCAGTTTTGTAAGGATTTTTTTTAATAGTGCATACAAGTGGAAATGGTCAGGTTTGATTTACACATAGTAAGTCGATTCACTTCTAGTAATATGTTATAGCAACCAAAGAAGAACAAAGTCAAGCCAAACAGGATAATGATGCAGTAAGGTTTTAATGGTTCAACAGTAATGCACCTCACTTTGGATGGTTGGCCAGTTAATTCTAGTTCTGCAAATAACGTGCAAATTTATGCAAATTGTACATAGACAAGCAGTGTTTTGTAGAACAAAGTACCTCTTGGAAGAAACACCATAATAGATATTGGACATGATTTACCTATACACTTAGTTTTTTTCTGAGTGAAATGATGCATATGGATCAGTGAAGTTGAATACTACTTTCATCAAGTCTAGCCACATTTGGAACCATTTATATTTTCTGAAACATGGCTGGAACTTTTAGTTTTTTCCAAGTTGAGCTCCGGTTGCCATGTTTTGGAGTCTATCAAATGATTATTCTAGAAAGATTCCTTAATTTATACGTTTGATACATATTGGTAGCAAGGAGTTGTACAATTTGTAAGACAAGTTTGATACGGTTAAAGTTCAACCTAGAAAAATACATTTCTCATTCTCGGATTGGGATTCTGTCTTATTTATAAGATGCTTCCTCCTAGATTCATTTTGAGGGTTTGGTTAGAAGTTGATAGATCTACCTTTATTCATTCCTCTTGGAAGGGTGTGGTTTCCTTCTCTAAGTGACATAATCAAAGCAGTTATATGGTTGTTCCCTCGTGTCTAATGGGGTTTAATAATAAACCATATAGGTTTTGCAAATTTTTCTGTCTTTAAATCTTTCATTTAAATAAAAGGATGCTATTGAAGCTGTAGTGAGTGAACAATCCTAGAGCACTTAGATTTGAGTTTTTTAATATCATTGTGGAAGGTAATAACTCTGCTGATATTCTTTTGTTGCAAAGGAGATAGGGGTCTTGGGATACTTTTAATTTCCAAGGGAGTGATTGATTTGTCACAAGTGTTTCAGGTGTTTTCCGCTTTAGTTATATAGAAGTGCTGAAAAGATGACTGATAAAATAGCATAGTGAGGAGCAATGACCGTGGATTATTTCTTTGGAAAAATATGCCACACTGAGCACCTTTCACTTATCAATTTTTTTAGTCTTTTTCTGTCAGTTAAAATTTTTTGTATTTGTCTTTGTATTTTTGCTGTTTAAAAACTTCTATGCTGCAGCCGATGAACCTTAACTCAAATGGACATTCTCCTCTCAAAAATGTGAGTGGAGAGCTAGGTTGTGAGTTCAAAACCCACCAAGTCAAAGTAGATGTGCATGTCACGACCCAAGAAGAGCTAGCCGTATTTGTGCTATACCCTAAAGGACTAGTTCGATCTAGTAAACACCTGGTGTGGGATTTAGCACACGCTTGCATAGTTACTATTATCCTATCCAATCCATGTAATATGGGGTATCACAATCTCACCTACTTAAACTCCTGACATCCTTGCCTGGTCCCACATTGTGTTGTAGTGCCCTTGAGCCATATGGCATTACCAGGTTAGCTTTAATACTATTTGTCACAATCTAAGGAAGCTCTAGCTATATCTGCACTATACCCCAAAAGGACTAGTCAAATTACAATCGAGGATACTCTTAATCACTTACATAGCCTAGTTCGACCTTGTACACTTGATGTGGGACTCAACACATGCTCGCACAACACACTTATCCAATTCAATCCACATTACCTGAGATATAATAGTGTAACTTACCAATAAAAAACAAAATCATGCTGCATGATTATGCCATTTTTTTATATTAAAATATTTTCTTTCTGTTTCCCAAAAAGGAAAAAAGAAAAACATTTTCTTGAAATTGCTGTTTCTATTAGGCTGATTCTAAAAATTCTCTCCTAAAGTTTACCGTTTTCCATTAATTTAATTTTTACCATCTTCAATATATTTTTCTTTCATTTTAAGTCTGCCATTTTCTTTGTGTTGCTGTTGGGATATATTATATGAGAGCTCACACTTCTCTTATTGTTCATTACTCGCAGTACCTTTGGGGGAAATCCATTGGCCAGTGCAGTTGCCATCGCCTCACTAGATGTCATCAAAGATGAGAAACTTGCTGAGAGGTATCAAATCCACTGCCTAATGTTGTATCATGAGATGATATAAACAAGTAGGACAATAACAGCTACATTGTTATCCCATGATAGAAAATTTATTTTCTTTAGTGGCTTAATTATCTGGAGATTCAGACAGTTTTAAGATTTCTTACTATAATACTTAATACCTGATTTTCTATTTAGCAGAAAGGATTGAAGTGCCAATATATTTATACAAGAATGATGCATTTGATGATTAATGGAGTTTTCTCCATTTCTCACTTCTATGGATTATATTCATCCTGACATTTCTATTCAAGTATTTGACTAACTTGCATTTCTTGTTTACCCAAAACCCAAAAAAAAAAGTGTCTAACACATTCCTGGTAGGAATGACAACCGGACAGGTTTGAGACAGGTATCTCCTTCCTGTGACCCCCCTGGCAATAGGGAATAATCATCCCAATCCAACTTATAGCCCAAGGCAAAGGTGGGTGGGACAGGTATTCCCATGGGTGTACTATTTATGGTAGTTTAAAGCTGAATCATTAACTAAATCATACATTTTGCAACTATGTTTATTCAAGCATATAAAATTGCTTTGACTGACATCCTGCAATGAAGACACATATATATACACAATCATCAATTTGAGAACCATAGAAGGACAAAGGAAAGGAGAAAGCGGTAGTCAGCTGCAGAGAGCTTTCACAAGGCTCTCAACAAGCCAATGTAAAATGTGGCGGAACAACTATTTCATCTGTATTATGGTTTGGAAAATAATACTTGTTTGTACTTTATGCAATAGCTTCTTTGAAATTTCCTTTTAAAATTAAAGCCCAAAGGTTTTAGTACTTAGTAGAGCTTCCATCTTTCAACTCAATCGGATTACAAATTGGGGTTTGTCATAATAGAGTTTACATAAATTTAGGCTTTGAAATAACTATGCTTTCTTTTCCGAGATTCATCATGTATATCTATGGCTGCCTTCATTATTTATTTTTCTTTGTTTTTTTATCCCCATTTGATGCATAAATTGTCTCTTGATATTTCTCAATTCTATAGATCTTCCCAACTGGGACAGGAGTTAAGGCACCATCTACTTAAGATTCAGCAGCAATACCCAAACTACATACGGGAAGTTCGAGGTAGAGGTTTGTTCAATGCTGTGGAGCTCAACAGCAAAAATCTACGTCCTATTTCTGCATATGATATCTGCCTACAGTTAAAGGAGAGAGGAGTTCTTGCAAAGCCCACCCATGATACTATCATCCGATTAACTCCCCCACTCTCAATCAGGTAAGGAAACATGCTGGGTGCACGTTCAAAATTTTGATGTCATCAAAACTTTCAGGTTGTTTTCATTGTGCTTTTCTTTCACATAGTTGACATATTAGCGACTGGGAAACAAAGTTGACAAGTGAGGGGACTTTTGGGTATCATACACCAAATAGATATTACACTAGAATGAATAACTGTTTTTTTTTTTTTTTTTTTTTTTTTGTATGACTTATATTACATATATATTTTCAGTTTGGATGAACTCCAAGAAGCCTCAAAGGCACTGAGTGATGTTCTTGAGCATGATCTACCAAAGATGCAGAAAGCAAAGCCAGAGCAGGTCTCCCCAACTAGTTCTAACATATGTGACCGTTGTGGGCGAAACTTATATGCTTCTCCAGATGAAGATAATTGAATAACATGTACATTACTTCTTAAGGCAATCAGTTGCCGAAATTGAGATATTATACCTTTATCATGGATTTTCAGAAATGGTCTCTCCTCTAATTGTAGCTTTCTTTTTTTAATCTTCTTTTTAATAAAATTAAGATACTTATCTCACTCTGGATATATATATTTTTTTGGGTTTAATCACAATAAAAGCATCGATGAAGGAATATTATAAAACTATTAGCTTATACCTATTTAATCCTGATCAATTGTTTATTTTGTAAAGAATTTTCTGTTTTAAATCATATTTTTCTGGTTAGGATCAAATAAGAGCTCCAGTTGCTCAATGTGCCAGACTTCCACTTGAGATGCCTTAAGATATGAATAAGCCTGGCAAGAAACCTTTGAGCTTATAGAAAATTGAGTGAGAGACATGTGGTCTGTCTGATTGGAACCTTTACCATGGGAAAAGAGCATTGTTTATAATGTTCTTTTAGGATATCTTTTGTTTAATGAAGAACAAAAATGCATGCCCTACGCTTCTGTGTTTGTGTGTAGGCTCAGCTGGAGATATATATGAATATTACTTCTAGTGCAAATTATAGATACCACTCTCATAGTAGTCTCTTTTATGAGGCATTTACCTCCCTTGCGGTTTGTTTATGAGGTTTTTGCTAATTTTAATGGAATTTGATGATTTAACAGATTCCAACAACACCCATTGGAAAAAAAAAATAATAAGAAAAAGAAACGAAGAAAAAAGTTGTTCTACCTTAAAGCTTACGCCTTGTAAACAGACACAAAGTAAAATAAGGGTTGAAGGAGAAATTTAGAGAGAGAACTAGAAATGTGAGGGTTGAATATATATATATATTTTTTTTTGGGTCGAAGTGCCAACATCATATATAGATTATAGAGAAAGAAATGAAGAAAAAGACGGTTCTATCTTAAAGCTTACGCCTCGTAAACATATATACAAATACAAACTAAAATGATGATTGAAGGAGAATTTAGAGAGAGAACTAGAAATGTGAGGGATGAACAATCTTTTTTCTTCATTTCTTTCTTATATGTGATGTTGACACTGAGCATCATCAAATTCTGTTATAGTTATTGAAAAATCCTCATCAGCAAACCACAAGGTAAGTGTCACAAAATAAATTGCAAGGTAATTCCATGTCTATAAGCTATACAATAGGGCGGTACGTGTAATTGGCCTTTTATTTTTAAAGCTTCATCTAGTGAAAATCGAGTGAGGGGTCGATCTGATTGAAACCTTTACATGGAGGTCAAAATTGTTTTTAGAATGCTCTATGCTTAATGAAAAAGAAAAATGCATACTCTATGTATCAGTGATGGGTTATCGAATATATTACGACTTGGTCACTCGTCTCTTCTATAATTGTCACACACACTAGGAGTCTTTTTTTTTTTTTTTTTATGGGGCAACTGTCCATTCACACATCCCTCTCACAGTTTCCTATACATTTTCCTCTCTAATAAAGCAAATAGGTCACTAAAGAAGAATATCCGTGTTATACTACAGCTTCGTGGTTTTTGCTTTGATATATTTGATCTCATTTGTTCATTTGTACTTTTTCTTCTACTAGTACAATTTTGCTTTGTTAAAGGAGATATGGTGTGTAGACACAATAATGCATAACTTTTGGTGGGAATTAAAGGAGGCCCTTTTCTTTTTTTTATTAATGGAGGTCTTCTTGATCTAGACATTTTTTTTATGAGCCTTGCTGGAATAGCTGTTTTGTGATTATTATCTCATCGTGTGTGGACTCTTTGTTTTTCTGCATCCAATGAACATCAAATTGTTTTAAAATAAGTTAATCTCCTTATATTATAGATCAATTTTATTTTATTTTATGCCTGAATTAGTGGATTGTCAACTTTGCTAAAATACTTGTACCAGTTTTCTTTTTTCGTAATAAATAACAAATGTGTAAGTTTAACAAATTCAAAGAAAATATCCACTGAATCATTGTGGCCCTCAGTTCCTTAAATGGGGGATCTAAATTATTGTGACTAATAGTTCATGACATATAGAAAGAATATAGCAGCGTATGAGGAATGTGAGACTCCACAAACTGCAATATTAAAAGCTTACATTTTAATAAATCATGACCAATTTAGGGCTCATAATAATTCATAATAGGGTCTAACACTATGAAAGGGGAAGAGGATTACATATTATATTTTGTCATTTTGAGAAGACTACAACAAGTTAGAAGATTTCCTGGTGTTGGGGGGAGCTTTTTGTAGGCTCAGTGTGAATAGGTCCATTGCCATTGGGTCCAAGCTTGGCTCAACTTAGTGTTGCCCAAGATCATAGCATTCAGACTATTCCGCAACACCCCCGTGCAAAGGGTTGCTGCAACCAAGCAAGTCCCATTGTGGCAAAGCAACGAACCCGAAACTTAGCGACCAACATCTAATGCAATAAGACATGCACCATAATTCTACTGTCTAGAGTGTCACACCCTAAGATAACATTTCCTCAATTGACCTAAGGGGATGGTGTGTTTTGGATAGAGAAAAAGTATACTGTTTTGTGATTACTGTGATTATGTAGTGTTCATAAGTTATGTATTTTTTTTTTAATATTTATGAGTTAATATATTTAATCAAATTTCAGTAGTTTTCAAAAAAAAAAAAAAAAATCAGAGTTCAATAATCCTAATATATATATACATTTGTATATTTATAAATTAGTGTATTTGATTAGTACCTAAATTCCCACTATCTCTAAGTGAATAACACTCTTAAAATTGAGGGTGAGGTCAGGGGAGATATTATATGCCCTAATTAACATAATAACACTCTTTTTGAAGTATTTTATAATTACTCATACAATTTTTTAGTTATTGTAAGTTAGATTCTTTCGTTCAGATAGTTGTATTAATCAATACAATATTTCTAACAGTGCAAAGGAAAAATAAAAAAAAAAAAAAAAATCAGAGTTCAATAATCCTAATATATATATACATTTGTATATTTATAAATTAGTGTATTTGATTAGTACCTAAATTCCCACTATCTCTAAGTGAATAACACTCTTAAAATTGAGGGTGAGGTCAGGGGAGATATTATATGCCCTAATTAACATAATAACACTCTTTTTGAAGTATTTTATAATTACTCATACAATTTTTTAGTTATTGTAAGTTAGATTCTTTCGTTCAGATAGTTGTATTAATCAATACAATATTTCTAACAGTGCAAAGGAAAAAGAGAAATATCATTAAAATCTATTGCATGCCCACAGGTCCAGCCCAAGTGTTTTGGAGGCCTAAGGCAAAATCTTCAAATGGGGCTTTTATGTTATCACTTAAATAATATTTAACTAGCATTTTATAGAATAATTTTTTAAAATTCATTCTTTTTACTTTTTAATAATTTTTTTTTAAGAAAATGCTAAAGTTATAACAAATTTTATTACAAACTGGTGTTGTAATGAATGTGATCAATGGCATGAGGCTTACAAAAATACTAGAAATATTATAAAATTTACAACATGAGAATTATAAAAATATATCACCAATCACAAATATTCCTTCAAAAATGCATTCAATAGTTTGTTGAAATCTATTTATCATATTCATTGTCACATCAAATTATAAAAGTTATGGAGATCACCACGCATTATTGGTGTAGTAATCATTTCACAAGTATAAGTTCTTGTGAGGCGTGGGGGCAATGACTGAGATTTAAGTCTTTAGAAGAGAGTTTTACACACATATACACTTAAATTAAATTAGAGTAGAATTTTTATCTTGTATAAAAATAATTAAATAAATAAAAGTTATGTAGTAAAATTTATAGTATTTTTAACATTTTCCTGTTTAAATTACTTGTGATTAGTAACACATCTATTTGTAAGACCTATTTATTTAAATTTGTTTTATCTCTATATCTAGTATTACTTAATTCTTTGAGCCTTCTTAATAGTGAAAAAAAAAAATGTAAACTAAAATGTTTAATATCTCCCAAAAATATTTATATATAAAAAATAAATAAATAAAATTTGCCCCCCAAATTTGGGGCCTTCTCTAGTAAGGGGGCCCTAGACAATGATCTAATTGGCCTAAGCCTAGGGCCGGCCCTGCATGCCCAAATCCATTAAGTGGATCCATTAATTATTATTGTTCATACCAATAAATGATACTCTATTCTAGATATCTCATAATAAATATTATTATTATTATTATTATTATTATCCAATAAATGCAGTTAGAGAGTTGGAATTCTTTGGTCATACAAATAAAATCAAGGGACAGGAGGGTTAGGTGTAACCTATCTATGGATGAGTGTGGATCTTTCTTCATGGAACCTTTGGGGGAAGGTTTGGCATTGATAGTCATAGATGCCTTACTTTTCATCTACCATGGATGCTTTTTCAAGCATTCACATTCAGTATATATACAAGCCCGTCATATTAATGTTAAGGAAGATGAAAAGTCAACATCTTGATTTTATCTATGACCATAAATATATATATATATATATAAAGAGAGGGTTTAAGTTGTACTTATGTAAAAAACAATTAAAAAAATTAACATATATAACCAATCATATTACTGTTATTTGGGTTTGTTCAATTAAAAATTTTAGATTTTTTATTTATTTATTTTTTTTACATGCGAACATTGTAAAATTTATTAAGAAGATAAATTTAGTACATCTCAATCCGTTTTAAAGTTTCCTCTATTCAAGTTACAAAATAATCATTATTGTCTACCTCTTTTCGTATATTTTGCCAAAATATGTGTTGGCTTATTTTCTTGCCGTTTCACATGAGAGACATTGACCGCCCGAAAAACTTGAAGTTTTTGCCGTACGGGCCGTACCCCTTCCAAGATATTTGAAATCGTGATCAGTGGAACACATAAACTCATGAGGGCATCAGCTATAATTTTTGAATCAGGATCCCCTCGTGTAAACCAATATCCCAGGCAAAAGAAATCCCTTCCTCCATAGCTTTTGCTTCAATCTCCAATGGCCCTAGTGGTTGGTGAATCTTTTTGCTCATGGCTGCCGTTACCCTATCTTCATGTTCCTTGACAGCCACACCAACACCAGCTTGCTGATTTTGAGAAAAGGTTGCCCCATCCACGTTAACTTTATAGCTATGTGCCGATGGTAAAATCCAAAAGTCCTGCAAAGTGCCCCGCTGCTGTTGAATAGAGTGATTGGTAGTCTGAAATTCATCCAACATAACCCGTGCCTTTTTACAATCATGGTTGCCTTCTGTTGAATGAGTGTTTTATTTTGGCAGCTTATATTATTAGGTCGCCATACGCCCTATAAAACTCCTTATGGTCCATACAATACGCAAACATATGTTCATTTAAAACAAGATTCTTTTATAGTAATAACAATTTATGTGAAAGCTGATGGAAGAAATCTTATGTGAATTTCGGTGAAAGCAAATGGAGTTAATGGGAATTCTAGAAAGATCAATGTTGGCATCTTGTTTGGACGGAGGGAAAGTTGAAGTGAATGAGTGATTTTCTGTGGAATAATATATTATTGTGCATAACTAGCCATAAGTTTTTCATTAAATTATGCATGGTATATATAATATCCAAACATATATTCACATAAAACAAAATTTTTTATAAGCATAATTATAATTTTAGGGTCATGCTAACGAGTACTCTTATGGCAATGGTTAATAATATATTTTTGGAAAGTTTTGACACCACTTTTATGGGAAATGGAAAAAACTATCAAAACATTAATTTTTCTTTTCTTTTTCCTTAAAAACTTTTTTTTAAATAGATCATTAACCATTGTCCTAAGGGTATCCGTTAGCATTTTCCAAAAAGAAACTCTTCATATTTTCTTTATGAATGGTATACTCCCACATAAGGATGGCAATTTTGCCCCGCCTCGCTTGACCGGCCCCTCCCCGCTTCGCTCTGTGAGGGTTTTTTCCACCTTGCAAAAGTGGTGGGGTGGGGATGGGGCGAGATTTTAGACCCGCGTCACGAGGTCGGGTGGGGATGGGTTTACACTTTTTAGACTCACCCCACCCCATCCCCGCTCTGCCTTGCATTAATAAGGGTTAAATTGTAATTTTTTCATACCCTAAAACCCTACTATTTAAACAAAAATATCATCAGCTTCTTTTATTCTACCTAATGTGACTCTACCTCTTTTTTCTCTTTAGCAAAGTTTGAAATAAGGTACCAATTTTAACGTGTTTTATTTTTTTTATTTTTTGGTCTTTGTTAGAAACAAATTTATATACTATTGAATTACTAATTTCATTCATGATTCATACGTCTTTCTCAACTTACTTTTCATCATGAACATAATATAATTTTTTTTAATGAGGTACGAGTCTGAGGCTTTAAATATTTGTGTCGGTATCATTGTTTTTGTAATTTTGTGTGGGCATTTGGCTGCTTAACAACACTGCTTCTTTATGCTTGTCAAAATCCATATCTATTTTACAAGCTGGGTTTTTGTTTTTTAATTTTTGGAGAACAAGATATGAGGAATATGTTTCCCTATTGGTTTGATTGCCAATATGATGGCATCAATCATGTACTAGCCTCTAGCTATTCATTCTCGTTCTCCACACAAAAATTATATACAATTTAATTTTGTTTTCTGTATTTTTATTAAAAAATATAAGGTATAGGTTTGAGACTTTGTCCCATTCTCTATGAAATAGTCACAAAATGGGAGGAATTAAATAATGCACACTACTTAGTATAAAGGAGATTTGTTTTAGTATTTTTTAGGCCAATGAAATATGAATACCCGGTATCAAAAAAATATGAATACCCATTTGTGTATGTGCTGCGGGTGCTATGATTTTTAATTTAATTGTTTAACAATGCTGCTAAATGTAGTTTAATTGTTTAACGATGTTGCCAAGGAGATTTGTTTTAATTTTTTTTTTTTCATTTCCATTATTTTATATTATCTTTGTTGGAGAAATATAGTTTGTCCATTACTAAGTTGCTAAATTAACATTAGAAAAAAAAAATGACTTCACATGAAAACATTGGTAGCTCCAATCCATCTGGTAGCAATCAATTTCCTTTGATAGTAGATGAAGATAATGCAACCCCATCATCACCTCTGTTGAATATGCCAAACGATGTCCAGGCAGTCTAGCCTAGCAATGAAATAATTCAAGAAAAGGGGAAGTACAAATCAATTGCTTGGAATCATTTTAAGAGAGAGAGTTGATGAGAAAGACAAGGCTGAATGCAATTATTGTAAGAAATTGCTAGTAAGGGGATCCAATTATGGCACTAAACATTTGCATGACCACGTGAAAATATGTCCAAGGAGAAAGTTTCAAGACATTAGGGATATGAATAAAAAATTTTTGGCCAGGGATCAAAATAAAGTGGATTCAATGGCAGGTGTGAATGCTTATAATTTTGATCAAAATATATCAAGAAATGAACTTGCTCGTATGATCATCTTGCATGAGTATCCCTTCTCTATAGTTGACCACATTGGTTTTAGAAAATATTCAACTTCTCTTCAACCATTGTCCAGGATGGTTTCTAGGAACACAATCAAGGACATTTTGAGCATCTACGAGAAAGAAAGGGAGAAATCAAAGCATGAAATTGATAAGAATCATGGTAGAATTTCTATTACCACTGATATGTGGACTTCACAAAACAAAAAGCGAGGGTTTATGGTTGTAACTGCACACTTCATTGATGGTTTGTGGAGATTACAAAACTGAGTTATGAGGTACTTTTTTAAAAATATATATTCATTTTTATGTTTCAATTAAATTCTTTTCAAATGTTTTATGAACTTATATCATTGTTGGTTCTAATTATTTAAATTTCTCATTTAAGGTTTATTTATGTGCCATCTCCACATACGAAAGAAATGCTTTCTAGTGTCCTTCTAAATACTTTGTTGGAGTGGAATATTGATAGGAAGTTATCTACTGTGACTATGGACAATTGCAATACCAATGATGCAGTTATAAAAATTATCTTAGATAAGCTTTAACATGGTGCACTTATTATGCGTGGATCAATGTTGCATATGCATTGTGCAGCACATGTTCTTAATTTGATTGTTCAGGATGGTTTGGATGTCATTGGATCATGCATTGAAAAGATTCGAGAAAGTGTGGGATTTTGGACTGCATCAACAAAGAGAAGACAGAAGTTTGAAGAGATAGCCCGACAAGCACATGTTGAATGTACCAAAGAACTAGCCCTTGATTGTAAGACTCGTTGGAACTCTACCTATCTCATGCTTTCTATTGCTATAAAGTATCAAAATGTCTTTTATCGATTGAACATATGTGAGTCATCTTATAAGTGCATTCCAATGGAGGAAGAATGGAGACAAGTAATATATGTGAGAGATTGGCAGTATTTCACAAGGTTACAGAGTTATTTTCAGGTACCTCATACCCTACAGCTAATCTTTTCTTTCCTAAGGTGTGTGAAATAAAAATAGCTTTGAATTCTTGGTTTACAAGCGCAAATGATGTGATTAGGAGTATGACATTTAAAATGTTGGAAAAATTTGATTGTTATTGGAATGTGATTCATGGTGTTATGGCCGTGGCAACCATTTTAGACCCAAAATATAAGATTGAATTGTTAGAATATTATTTTCCAATAATTTATGGTGATGAAGTTGATAATGAAATTCAAAGGGTTAGAGATATTTGTTATGAAATAATTCATGACTATAGTTCTGGGAGAATGGGTAGGGAAGGTACTTATGGCCCTTGTGTGGGAGAGGATCCGCAACTTGATGACTCCCTTATGGACTTTGAAAGATATCTTACTTAGAAAAAAAGGGGTGGGAATATTAAATTGGAGTTGGACCATTACCTTGAGGACGATTTAATGCCAAGAAATGTGGATTTTGATATTTTGGCATGGTGGAAATCCAATGGGCCAAAGTATCCTACTTTGCAACATATTGCAAGGGATATCCTTGCCATTCCAGTGTCAACTGTTGCCTCAGAGTCATCATTTACCACAAATGGTCGATTGTTAAGTCCACATCGTAGTAAACTTCATCAAAAGATTGTGGAGGCATTAATGTGTGCTCAAAATTGGTTATGGGCTAAAATTAATGGTAATTAAATTTACTAATCTAATTATGCAATGATTTATGTTGCTGCATTCTTTATTATATTTTTCAATTGTTTGATTGAATTTATTTTATCTTTTTTTTAAGGTTCTTCATCTACCACAGATGGAATTGAAGATACGTTCCAAAATATCCTGGATGATTATGATGATGAAGAAGAAAGTGGTGTCACAATGATGGAAGAATGTGGAGATTCTTTTTGAAGAACTAGTCAATTTTTATTTTGTTATGTATTAGGAGTTTGGATTATTTTATTGTGTCATACTATGAGATTTTTGTTGTGATATTGTCTTGTTAAATATTTGGATAATATTATTTAGTTTTTGCTAAAAATTAGTTTGATTTGATAGGATAAATTTATTTATAATTTCAAGTATATTTTTATTATTGAAACATGTTGTTTTATTTGAAAAAAAAGGGTAATAGTTGTAGGGAGAATTAACAAGAAATAAAGTTTTACGGTATAGGGCGGGGCTTCGCAGGGCCTTAAGGGGCGGGAATGGGGCAAGAAAAATCCATGCAGGGTGGGGGCGAAGATCCCATCCTTCGGCCCTGCCCTGCCCCATTGCCATCCCTACTCCCACATCTGTGCGCATGAGGTGATTGTTATCAGGGGCGGAGCTGCACTTAGCAATGGCCCCCCCAAATTTTTTTAAAAACTTCATAATGTATGTATATTTTGCAATTGTGTAAAATATTAGACCTTAAAATCAATATTTGGCCCCTCCAAAAAAAAAGAGTTGCCCCTGCAAAAAAGAATTGAACAACTAATTGTTGGGTTCCAAGAAATAGTTGTTAAGAGCAACAAACTATCCACCTTGTAACATAAATAGTCGTTACTTTCAAATTTTTAGTTTTTTCCTCTCTTAATTTGTAAGTTTTGTTTGTTGAGTTCAAATAGTAAGTTTTTAATAAAATAAATTTCTCTTAGAGTTATTTTATTTGGGACTAAGTCTTTTAGTTGTTTATTTTTAAGTTTTAAATTGTTTGTCAATACTTAATTAGTTAGTCACAAAGCATCAAATTAAAAAATAAAAATAAAATAAAATAAAAAACTACATTGAGCATATGGAATGTTAGGGAGTGACAATACTTAAAAAAGCAATTTTCTCTTGGACACACACACACACACATATAATTTTTATATTTAATTTTCAATTTGGGATTAAGTCTTTTATTGTTATTTTTGTTGTTAAGTTTCCAATTGTTTTTCAATGCTTGATCTAGACTAAACATGTTAAATGAAAAAAAAGTAGAGAATAATTTAATGTTAGGGGGTAAAAATGTAGTTGTGTAAATGTATATATGTATGAATAATTATGATTAATTATGATTAATTAATTTAACTTTTTCACCACTAATGCATCATAGCCATAACAAGTAATTCTTAGGTTCTCTTGCAGTACGAAGAATAGTACTCTCTCCTTTCACATTCATGATAGAATCTACTTATTAAATTCATAGTGTGGTTTACTATGAATGTAAGAGAATGTAGCACCATTTTTCTATATTCTGAAAGTACTTAAGAATTTTATAACCATAATAATTTACGAAATGATAATATTAGCAAATTTAAGGACATCTTCTTGTTCAGAAAATTAAGCATAAGGTATATACATATTGCATATCATCGTTTCCACTAAAAATGCTCTTTCGGGAGGCCAATTCCAACATATATAGGGACGTACTTAATACTTTACGATCATATGCACGATTGGATGACACACACATATATCTTTTTTTTTTCTTTTTTTTTTTAAGGCACATATAGCTTATTTTCTTCTCATGCTACCTCAAAGTTGTTCCCATCTGCCTAGCCTTGATTGACATTTATGGCTCGACTGTAGGTATTATATACGATTTGGATGTAAGACTAAAACATACCTCCTTGCTATAGGTATGGGTAGCATGAACTTGTCTTGTCTGTATTCTCTACAGGCCTCGGGTTATGGGAAATTATCTGGGGCCTAAACCCTGAAAGGGCCACTTCGTCTACCTCTTGCTTGGTTTTTTGGGGCATCATTTATTACTCTTTACATTAAGAAGTTCCAAATTAATTAAGCACCTTTCGAGCTTCTGATTTAGGTTCGTAAAGCATGATAAATTGACAGTATGATAAGAAGAAAGATATACGTGTTGTATGCCCTACCTTAAGATCCTGCTAATAATAACATATTGATATCTATGGTCCACTCCCTAGCTGTGCCAAAAATAGAAAATGTCCTACTTACTCATCCTGAAAGATGATGAAGTAGCTCTGTAACTTCAAAACCTCAATAAATGGCTGTAACGGCTAACTACGCAGATCCCTACAATTCCATTGACAAATTGTTTAGTGCTTGTGGTCCAATCCAAAAAGAGTGATGCTAAAGATAATATAATATAATTTTACTATATATAACTTATAAATTTTATATGTCACTATTAAGTAATATAAAAAAAAAAAAAAAAAATGGGAGACATAAATTAGATTCAGATCGTTTAACAAAGAAATTTTTTGAAAATTAAACACATACAAAAGATGCTCACTTTCAGTCCTATGAAAGCTGACCCATTAGGAAGTTGCAAATAGCCAGCCAAGGTTTTCGAGAACAATATAATTTGAATCCAATATGATTCCATTACATTATCATATTATGCTATACCAGATTGTGTAGTAATATAAATTATGGTTCTATTCATATATATATATATATATATGTTATCACAAAAAATATATGCATAGGAATAATTATTTTATTACAGCTCTTTTTGTATTTTGTAATACTTAAATTCTATTACCAAATGGTTATTTTACCAGCACACCACTTCGTTTTTTTGTTCCACAAGAGACCCAAATCCGCTTCAATGAAACGGCTTAAACTGTCTCCTTTCATTTAAAGGCCTTGTTAATTCCAGGCAACCATTGGATGAGCCTATAATACAATCAACAATGAAGTGCAATAATAAACAACATGTCGACCATGTGATTGCAGTAGTACTAGCTAGCACGCACACGCACACACACACGAGGTAATTAAGCTTGACTAAAATCATAATTCTGGCCTGAGATTGTGGTAAATTTAGGTTATTTGTGTCTGTCCTATCAAATTAGTACGGATGTCTATTTTGCATGAAGTTATTATGTGAAGCAATCCATTAACACATGTCGCAACGTGCGGGTGTTTTCTATAATGGTTTATTAGATCTAACTTATTTAGAACTACACATGATATATGATACCTTTGATACCTAGAAGGGTTACAATTTGTATATTTTATATGATTTATGGGAATTAGGAAGTGATCAAGTCTTCGTTTAGCTATAAAAAAAAGGGTTAGGGACAAGTTCAGTAAATGGAATAAGATTAATTAAACCAAAAAAATGTGGAACTTAGTGCAAAATAATTGGATCTTATTCCCTTATTTCTCTTTTTTTTTAATGGACACACACGATGATCACCAACTTCTATATTCTCTCATTTATTGTACTATTCATTCTATTATATTTGCTTCCTCTATCATTCTTAATGCAATTAACTAATATTCAATCCATCAATAATCTGATTGTATAATACCTTCAACGACACTCTAAATTGGTATATATCATTTTGGATTATTAACAGGTTGTATTGGGATGCTTTGTGAATATAAACCTAAACCCAGCTCATTAATTATAAACAGAAGCACTTGTTGAATGAGTTGACAAAGTAAGAAATCAATTGATGATTGACTCCATATATGATACAAAATCAAGCAGCTGAATTTAATTTGGTTGATTCATCGTGATGAGCTTGACATCCTAACTAGAGCTAATTCATTGACATGAGATTATGACCTCTATAACTCATTCTTATCGTGCAGGATTTAGGAAAGCTACTAGGAAATCAATTAGCTGACTTCCTAAATAAAGCTTGGATGCATGTAGGACTTGTCTTTTGTTTTACATGCATAGCATACCTCTATTGCAAGTTAACTCAAGCCTTTGATAGATTTTATTTTGTTGGTGTGGATGTTTGTTAAACATGAGAAAATATTTGGTATCAAATGATACTATACCAGTCATATTAAAATCCAAAAAATGAGAGACATATATGCAAAAAATAACTACCTACTAACACTTCTGGAGTAGTGGTGAAATGTTGATATGGTTATTTTGCCCACGCTTTTCAATTATTGAATTTTTATACAGGTGATGTGATATCATTTAGTACTAAATACTTTTTGTTAAAAACTCTCAAAAAAATAAAAATAAAAAGATACAACTTATGTTGAGGGTAGAAAGAAAGCAAGCGGCTATTTATTTTAAGTAGAGAGATTTGACTTTCTTTACTTTGTTTAATTACACGATTTTTCCTTAATATTTGTGGACCCAATGGTGTGGATGGTAATCCCTTTAGGGTGGGCATCACCAACACAGCATTAAAGAGAAAATAATCTAACATACTGAATGAACGAGTTCGATCTAATATTTGTAGACTCCTTCACGTCTCTTGTGGAGAGATATATTTGTTTGTGAAAATATAAGTTTAGCCAAGACATATACTTTTTTATTTAAGGGAAAAGTTAACGGATACTTTAAAGGTATTGGTTTAGAAAATATTTTTAAAAAAAATTTATGAGAAAAGAAAAAATCAATTAATTTGTCTGATGACTTTTCATATATCTCCTAAGAGTGATGTAAAATTTTTCTAAAATTATTTATTAACAATTATTTTAAGGACACTCATTAACAAGACTGTTATTTAATAACTAACTTAATGTTAAATAAATTATGTATGGTTGATTGGTGAAACAACACCACCCATCAAGTTGGTACTATTATATGAGTGAAGGTGCACCATATTATAGTGTGATCATTCATCAATTTTTATACACTAACAAATATATCATAGGGGAGACTATATAAATAAATAAAAATCCTGAAGTTTATACTATGTTTCAAATTATACCTCAAGTATTTTATTTTGTCAATTAAAAATCTCATATTTATGAAATTTCTTAAATTTGATGACTATGTCCATATCCTTTTTCATCACTTGTTATTCCGGGCAGTTAATAAGAGGGTAAATAAAAGTGAGAAACCATTGAATAAAAGAAGGTAAAAAGAGAGTTTTGCTTAGACGGAAGTGATTGATAGAAAATTGAAATTGATTACCAAGATGAAATACAAAATTTTATCAATCATTCACTATTAAATGCCTTTTCATATAATTTTTTCCTCTGCTTTGGTAGTCCCATGGACCTCTCACGATTTTGTTCTTCTTCACATGACACCAAGTTTGGTGGGAAAAGGCCTTGCACTAATTAGTGAGGCATCCCCCCTTATAATGAACTCAACATTGGCTACTCACTTAAGTGATGTGGGACTTTTGGTTCACCTCACCCCACTTAAGAGGTCTTTTGGCATTTTACCTCACCCATGGCCATCTCTTTTAAAATGCACCGAGCATCGCACAAAACATTGACTAGTTGAATAATAATAATAAAAGAGTGAGTAATTAATATTAAATATTGAATTTAAACTTTATAAATTCAAAAATTTACATTATGTGGTATGTAGCGTTCGTATATATTATATTAACTTCTCAATTTTTTAATCTATAATCTTATTTTTTTGAATGAACAAAGTTTCTTTCCAAACTAGTTTGGAAAGAAACTCTTCAAACTTCTTATATATTTCTTTTTTGCATGTGAATTTTGAAAATCTAATCGTTTAATTTCATGTTCCTTATATTTTTAACATGCATATCAAATTTTGCTTAAATTAGATATTATTTACTATTTGATCGATTAACTTATTTTTTATATACAACTTTAGATTACAAAAATTTGAAATTATAATATTTATTTGATGACATAGCAATTGATTTTTGATTTTCTTGAAATTTTATAAGCATTAAGGATGTAATAAGAACATGTAATCTAACGGATAGATTTTCAAAATTCACACTCAATATAAATATATATAATGAGTTTGTAGGATTTTTCTCCAAACTAGTTTGGAGAGAATCTTTGTTCTGAATGATTTGGAGAAAAACTTTGTTTAATTCAGTTTGGAGAGAAACTTTGTTCCGAATGATTTGAAGAGAAACTTTGTTCTGAATGAATTAAAAACCATGCATATCGTTAGACATATGACTTGTTATTCTCTACCTACTGTAATATAGGGTTACTTGGTTGGGTCTTGCCGTCTTGGCCTGAAAGAGCTGAACTTATGATATCGACCACTTAAATATAAAACATGCATTCGGAAGCAGCGTAAACCCCTTTGAAAAAATGGCTTAATATACCTTTCTCGGCCCCACTCCCAACTGAAAAAAGAAATCTTTTGCAATTTAAGAGTGATTGTTGAGCTGTTATCTCTACCAAAAGTGGGTCTAAGATTGGCACAAAGTGACATCAACCTAAGTTTTAGTTGCTTATTATTTAACTACTACTTAATTAGCCTAATCTCTCCTAGGACTGCAAAGTCTGCAACATATCTTCTTCTGAATATTAAAGTGGTAGAGAAGATTTACTCGAGATAAGAAAGAGGTTTCATATAGACGAAAAACTTAATTAGAAGAGAAAAGAATTTGGACTTTTTTTTTATTATTATTTATTTTGTAGGAGATAATAAAAGAATTTGAAGTTGAACAACTTATGAAAAAGTCTAAGATCACAAAATTTTTCACAATTTTTTACCATAACTGTGATGTGATAGAGTGTGATTGGTGAAAAAAAATTATCGAGTTAGATGTAAATAATAGTTAACCACTCACAATCTGCCATGTCATAGTTGTGGCAAAAAAATTGTGGAATAATTTATGGTCCTAAAACTACTCCCACCCTATTTCATATATATACTCTCAGTGTTTTGACACCAATTTATTTACCTATTGATCTCTTCAAACCAAGCTCCCCTAGGGCCCTATGCATCTTTCTTTATGAGCAAATGAGAGTTTATTTTATAATTTTTAAGCTATCATCTAGCTATACCACATAGCTTGAGGGTGCCAACCAAAACAAAAAGTGCTCAAATTCTTTAAGAATTGGCTCTCCTTCCCTACCATTTAAAAGCCCCCATAGCTTGAGGGTGCCAACCAAAACAGAAAGTGCTCAAATTCTTTAAGAATTGGCTCTCCCTACCATTTAAAAATCTCACATTCACTCCCATTTTAATTTAAATGACTAACACGTAGCAGACAAACAATCCAAAAGTTAAAAAAAGAACCATGTCATGCTAAGTTTTTTCTCTCTCTTCCTTTGTTCTTTTTCTTTCTCTCTTGTTTGCCTCTTTCTTCATGAGTCAATGGAACACACAATTAAAGTGAAGAAAGGTCATTTATTTATACATTATTGTATTATCAATTCTCTCTACGTTTCAAATGAATCGGGTTCGGTGTGGCCCAATCATTCATTTTTTGGGCTTAACTAGATTTTTGTCTCTCTTGGTTCATAGCATAGTGTTGGGCTACTGAGTTTGCTGGGTTTGCTCATACAATTATTTACATTAAAATTCTAAATTGGGCTAGATCACTTTAAGCAGCCAACTTGCCTTAAAAAAAAAAAAAAAAAAAAAAAAAAAAAAAAAAAAAAAAATTGAAAAAAGAAATCTTTTGCAATTTAAGAGTGATTGTTGAGCTGTTATCTCTACCAAAAGTGGGTCTAAGATTGGCACAAAGTGACATCAACCTAAGTTTTAGTTGCTTATTATTTAACTACTACTTAATTAGCCTAATCTCTCCTAGGACTGCAAAGTCTGCAACATATCTTCTTCTGAATATTAAAGTGGTAGAGAAGATTTACTCGAGATAAGAAAGAGGTTTCATATAGACGAAAAACTTAATTAGAAGAGAAAAGAATTTGGACTTTTTTTTTATTATTATTTATTTTGTAGGAGATAATAAAAGAATTTGAAGTTGAACAACTTATGAAAAAGTCTAAGATCACAAAATTTTTCACAATTTTTTACCATAACTGTGATGTGATAGAGTGTGATTGGTGAAAAAAAATTGTCGAGTTAGATGTAAATAATAGTTAACCACTCACAATCTGCCATGTCATAGTTGTGGCAAAAAAATTGTGAAATAATTTATGGTCCTAAAACTACTCCCACCCTATTTCATATATATACTCTCAGTGTTTTGACACCAATTTATTTACCTATTGATCTCTTCAAACCAAGCTCCCCTAGGGCCCTATGCATCTTTCTTTATGAGCAAATGAGAGTTTATTTTATAATTTTTAAGCTATCATCTAGCTATACCACATAGCTTGAGGGTGCCAACCAAAACAAAAAGTGCTCAAATTCTTTAGAATTGGCTCTCCTTCCCTACCATTTAAAAACCCACATAGCTTGAGGGTGCCAACCAAAACAGAAAGTGCTCAAATTCTTTAAGAATTGGCTCTCCCTACCATTTAAAAATCTCACATTCACTCCCATTTTAATTTAAATGACTAACACGTAGCAGACAAACAATCCAAAAGTTAAAAAAAGAAACATGTCATGCTAAGTTTTTTCTCTCTCTTCCTTTGTTCTTTTTCTTTCTCTCTTGTTTGCCTCTTTCTTCATGAGTCAATGGAACACACAAAAAGTGAAGAAAGGTCATTTATTTATACATTAGTGTATTATCAATTCTCTCTACGTTTCAAATGAATCGGGTTCGGTGTGGCCCAATCATTCATTTTGTGGGCTTAACTAGATTTTTGTCTCTCTTGGTTCATAGCATAGTGTTGGGCTACTGAGTTTGCTGGGTTTGCTCATACAATTATTTACATTAAAATTCTAAATTGGGCTAGATCACTTTAACCATCCAACTTGCCTAAAAAAATAAAGAAAAAACACCAGCAAATGCCAGCACAGCCTATTCAGCCGTATCTTTCTACTAATTTTTACCTAAACAATTTCTACCAGCGTGACAAATTTCATAACTTATCTACAATGGATACAAGCTAAGATTAGAAAATATCACTTTTACAGCGACTATCGTTGGCATCAGTTTTTCTTCTACATTAAGCAAAAGTTACCATCTCATGGGAAAAATATCATGAAATTCATTGAAAGCTAATTTAGATCTTATTTTTGATAATCTTAATTTAGATTCTTATTTATGGTTTATCTATGGTAGAAAGGTTATAGTAGAAAGAAACTAAATCTAGATTTTCATTTGTATTGTATTTTTTTTTAAATTTAAAATAATAGATAAGAGTGTTGTATCTTAACTAGTTGATATATTCTGTATTTTTGTTGCATGCGAAATTTTTTTACCCCTTTCTAGAATTACTCTTATCTTATATGAGATGGATCTTTTGACGGGTGAGAAAATTTCTACCATTTTTAAAATTTCTCTTATCTTTCTCTTATGAGATGGATAAAATCTAAATTTAAAATTAGATATTGTTATTTTTATAATAAAAAGAGTTTTAATCGGATTCTATTCAATGATTTGTTAAACCCACCCACTCATTAATTATTGTTTATGCAAATAATAGCCATATTAGTTTTAATTAATTAAAACAAATTAGTAATATTCTGTATTTTTGTTGCATGCGAAATTTTTTTACCCCTTTCTAGAATTACTCTTATCTTATATGAGATGGATCTTTTGACGGGTGAGAAAATTTCTACCATTTTTAAAATTTCTCTTATCTTTCTCTTATGAGATGGATAAAATCTAAATTTAAAATTAGATATTGTTATTTTTATAATAAAAAGAGTTTTAATCGGATTCTATTCAATGATTTGTTAAACCCACCCACTCATTAATTATTGTTTATGCAAATAATAGCCATATTAGTTTTAATTAATTAAAACAAATTAGTAATAGTAATTCTCCTAATATCACTCAATAAAAAGGAATCTAAACTCTGAAGAGGAATAAAGATTAGGTTAACAACAACAACCGTACGTGTGAGTTTGTGATTACTGATTTATTAAACTACAAATCTCAATCAACACCAGTAAAACCAAAAAGGAAAACGTACAAAGCTTGTAATTTAAATCAAAAAAATAATAATGTTACACAAATTATTTTATAATTTTTTTACAAATTACTAATATAATTTTAATATTTTTTAAATAATTATTGTAATTAAAATATAACGTTACTGATGCGCTCATGTTAAAACCGGTAAGAATTTACCGATCAACCGTTTGTAAAATAATTTGTCAGTACAACACACACTGTCACTCACACACAACACGCACGCACGCACCAACCTTTTTTTTCCTCTTCCTTAACGCGCTTAATAATAATCTCCCAATCTCTCTCTCTCTATACACCACCACTCCTCTTCTTCTACACCTCTGAACAAAGACAAAAAAAAAACCGTGGATCTA
Source organism: Quercus suber (assembly GCF_002906115.3). Lineage (NCBI taxonomy): Eukaryota > Viridiplantae > Streptophyta > Magnoliopsida > Fagales > Fagaceae > Quercus > Quercus suber. Next base: position 75,699 of record NW_027069983.1, read on the forward strand.
TCTTTATTCCCATTCGCCACCGCCATTTCCAATTCCCAGCTCACATCTTTCAAACTCCAAATCTCTGCGAATCGTTCTATTTCTGTTTCTAACAAATATATGTATACATATATAAAACAAAAAAGCTTTGAACAAACTTTATCTTAATGTGAAAGTAAAGCAGAAACAGAAACACATGTCTTATAAATTCCCAGATCTACACCAAACCCACTTCTACTACTAACGAATTCAGATCACAAACCAGCCTACGTCTTTTCGCAATGTCAGATCTGACGCTTTCGGAGCCGCAATCCCACATCGACCACTTCGACCGCCTTCCCGACTCTATCCTCCTCTTGATCTTCAACAGGATCGGCGATGTCAAGGCCTTGGGTCGCTGCTGCGTCGTTTCGCGCCGCTTCCACTCCCTCGTCCCTCAGGTCGACAACGTCGTCGTTCGGGTCGACTGCGTTATCTCCGACGACGACTCTTCGTCTTCTTCTCTTTCTTCGCCGGCCATCTCCTCTTCCTCCGACAAGTCTCGCAACCCGTTCTCGAACCTCTTCCGTTTCGTTATCGGCGGAATCGTCAAGCCCCTTCAGCTCTTTACCCAGCTCCTTAGCCCTAAGAGACCCGCTTCGTCTTCTTCTTCCGCCTCCTCCGGTCTGTTGCTCTCCGAAGACTCCGATGCCGAACATGGCGGAGGCGGTGGTGGCAGTGGAGGCGCCGTTACTCACCATTCCCCGACCCAGGTCCTCAAAAACTTCAACGAAATTCGCTTCCTTCGAATCGAGCTTCCCAGCGGCGAATTGGGTATCGAGGATGGGGTTTTGCTCAAATGGCGTGCCGATTTCGGCTCCACCCTCGACGATTGCGTCATTCTCGGCGCCTCCGCGGTTTTCCGATCCCCGGCCTACGCCGCCGCCGCCGACGCAGCAGCCGCCTGCGGTACCGGTACCGGTACCGGAGAGGACAACGGGAGCATACCCGAGTCGTTTTACACGAATGGGGGTCTGAAACTGCGTGTGGTTTGGACAATCAGCTCTTTGATTGCAGCTTCAGCTAGGCATTACTTGCTGCAACCCATAATTTCGGAGCACAAGACGTTGGATAACCTCGTGCTGACCGATGCCGATGGGCAAGGCGTGTTGTGTATGAACAGGGAGCAGCTGGAGGAGCTGAGAGTGAAGCCGTTGTCGGCTTCCTCCGCCTCGAAGAGGACCCAAGTTCCGGCTCTTAATATGCGCCTTTGGTACGCGCCGCACTTGGAATTGCCTGATGGGATGGTTCTCAAGGGTGCCACCCTTGTCGCCATTCGACCCAGCGACCAGTCCGTGCCGGCCATGAGCAAGAAGGAAGTGTCTGATGTGTCGTGGGTGTCCACGGCTTTCGAGGAGCCTTATGGTACCGCCGCCAAGATGCTCGTCAAGCGGAGGACTTACTGTCTTGAGATGAACTCATTCTGAATTCACACTTTCGCGGAGAGTAATGTGATCTGAGGTAAACAAGTTTCTACAGCTCATTTAATTGGGGATTTGAATAATTGAGCGGAAATTGCAGTGTTTCTCACAAAATTGAAAATTGTATTGGTCATGGTACAAATGAGAAAGTAGCACAAAGTATCTGGATTATGTATTTTCTGCATTGGTTTTTGGTTTTGAATTGTGCTGCTTGTGTGCCTTTTTGTTTTATTTTGAAAGATAAATCAGAATTTACTCATGGGGATCTGCATATGCATTTTTTTTTTTTTTGGCAAACAGATAATTAGAAGACAATTTTGTATTATTGTTATATGGCATTCTAGGCTTTGGATATGGAGTGTTCATTATGCCTTAACCACTATATAAGGAACCAATGAGATATTGTGTATTATTGTTATATAGCATTCTAGCTTAGGATATGGTCTTGTTGTGGATCTGATGCATCTTTTAAGATTTGGGAATTCGTATGTTATAACATATACTCAATGTCTTTGAGTAAGGATGAGGCCTAATTGTTTTTTGGGAGGTGGAGACTCACGAAAGAGAAATTGTATTAGCACAAAGTATATCTAGATTATATTATTCCTGCATTGTTTTTTGGTTTTGAATTATGATTGTTGTGTGTTTTTTGTTTTATTTTAAAAAACAAATCAGAATTTACTAATGAATCGTTGTTATGTATTTTGTACACTCTATTCTTACTCTAAAATGGGGTTTTCCAGGAAAGGCACAATCATACAAGAGAAAGTGGAGGATGTGCATGTTTTTTTGCAAACAGAGAATTAGAAGACAATTTTGCTTTTTGAATATCTCAGTTGGGTGCCAAGCCAACTTTTGTGGACTGCCACTGAAACACCAATCCTTGGTTGAATATGCATGCACTGTTAATCTCTCACCCGGTATGCTTGAATTGATGGTGGAAATGCATCTGTGCTGGTTGTTTTGATTTGAGGCATATGCTTGTAAGATTGCACACGTGCAACTAAAATGATGTTGTAAGATCTTTCAGTTCGTGTAGTCATTTACTTTATTTAAACCATCTCTCTGTATGTGAATATTGTAGTTATGATGAATATGTGATGTTTATGTTATACTTAAAAAGGTTATTGAGCAATGTACTATTATGCTTCGAATGATCCATGGTTAGTCACTCATATGTAGCAGTGGTAAAATGGAAGATGTATATTATCTGTTTCTTCTTCAATGGTAATTGCCAATAGAGAATCGCTTTAAGTATCTTAGTGGTTAGGAGTGAACTTTTGCCAAGAGCCTTGAAACTCAAGTGGCACTTCCTGTGGCACTTCCTGCCCTGGTGTTTTTAAGGGAGACATCTAGGTTCAAATACTCAAACTCCTGTTATCTATTTGTCAAAAATGGTAATTTCTAATAGATGACTTATTGGACTACATGGATTTTGGGTAGAGTTGGGAGGGGAAAGCTGAACAGAGTGTGAACCTAGGCATATGTTGTGATAGATGACTTTAATGACTGCTACAAATCTACAATTGTAATGTCTTTTGACAGAGCGTGAACCTAGGCAGATAGTGGCCGTAGAAACGGTTATTGTGTTTTTGGTTTACTGCTTTTTTGGGTTTTCTGCTCTTCTCGGGAGTAATTGTCATTGATTATTGATGAATTTATGGCATAGTGAAGTTGCTCAAAGCTTTTCTTGTTTAGGACAGCATAAGATAGCATGTCACTTCTTTACCGAACTTGAACCTCAATAAAATGTTAGCATGATAGCCTATCTGCCTCCAAGTAAGAGTGAGTTGCTGGTTTGAGTGAAAATGAAAGGGTTACGTTAATGGGCACCGTAAGGTACCTGCTAACTACAGCTTTTTGCACAGTTTTTTTACTTTTTTTTTTACTTTTTATTCTATTTGACAATTTTTAGCAATTTTTTTTAATCATTTTTGGCAATTCTTTTTAATCATTTTTGGCAATTCTTTTAATAACTTTTTGTCCATTTTATTAACACAGCCCATTAAGGAACTTGTTAACATTTCCCCAAAAAAAAAAATAATAATAAATAAATAAATAAAAAGGGGAAAGAAAACAAGGGAGTTGCGAAATAACCTATAGAGTATCTTGATGCTAATTGTTGCAGGTGATGGGTAATTGTGCTGTATGTGTGAAGTGTGAAAACTGATGATGTATCAATTTACATTCATAGCTGTATGTTTGAAGGGTGGGCTGCTTTCGTCTCATTGTTTGTTATGATGTACTGTCTCTCTGCCATGATACATCTGACACTGCATTGAATAGCATTGATTATATGATATGAGTTTCATGGAAATTACTCATACCCAGCGTATTTTCGTTTTCACTAGAAATTATCAAAGGCTTGGTCCTATTTAAGGATGGGAAATATAATGCTAGTTACTTTTTGTGGACAGTTGGGTCGCTTTCTGTCAAAAAATTCATGTAAATACAAGTTGAGTCACTTTCAGTCAAAATATTCACGTAAATACAAGTGGTGTCCAATTGATGCTTTCTTGAGCACCATTAAACAAAAGTGACATTATGAAATGGCTTATCATATTCTACAGAAGCATATAACTTGACATCTTTGTGTGCAGTGTCGTGTGGAATCTCTTCTTTACATTGGTACCGTTCAAGAGTGTGTAAGCCATTGTACAATTTAGAAAAAATTTACCTTAAACCAAATTGGTGTCCATTGAATTTGCCAGGATTAGAGAAGGTGATAGCAATATTTCATTTATATATTTGTCGACGATTAACCAACCATTTTCCTTGCTCTATATTTATCTCAGACCAACCATCACTTCCACGCTCCCTCCCCCCCATTGCAAGTTAGTGCTTCCTTTCACTGCTCAACAAGTCAATGCATGTCTCAAAAATGCCCAGTGGCCGAGAGGCACTAACTATGATTGTCATTAAGATAACAGAGCTACATCTTCAAAGATGTAATGACTTATCTATAGTCAAGGCTAGCCCCTAGTAGGTGTAGATTCCTTTGAAAATACGCTTTGCAATTTAATATAATGCAATGCTATTTACACAAACTCTCTATCTCACAAAAAATTTACAAAGTTTCATGTCATTGTCACCCTAGGTTTCTAAAAATCAAAGAATAAATAGGAAAGTGATAGGAAAAGTAAAGATGTGATTATGTAAAATCTTCTTGAAATAAAATTTGGTATGTGCCCTTCTTTGATGGGAAAAGTGACAGGAAAAGTAAAGATGCGATTATGTAACATCTTGAAATAAGATTTGATATATGCCCTACTTTGATGGGAGTATTGAGGGGTTAATTTAATCACCATTAGACAGAGTGGCATCTATATACTATACACATACTCTTATTTGATTCGAGAAGCAACTAGACTTGGCTAGTCCTACTCTAAAAATTGATTTTTTTTGCTCTAGGGATAGAGTGGTTCTTTCTAAAAAACATGCCCTTATGTAGAAACGAGAAGAGCTATGCACTGGTCTTTTGTATTATTAATAACCACCATTCATATTTTATTTTTTATGGACCTCAACTTTGTTCTAGAAGGAACAGAGTAAAATAATCAAATAAGAAAGTGGGGGAATGCGATTTTTTATTTATTTATTAATAATAATATTTGTTTATTTCATTTATTTAATGTTGAAATAACATAATAATATAGTTGAGAATGATGGGGTAAGGCTGTTTCCAGGCAAGGCTCGCGATTTAGAATTATAGTTTGATACTTTTCATTGGCTATTTATTTGTTTATTTTGATTAATTATTAGCTGGTCCTGTTTCTACTAACCCTATCTGTTAGTCACATGAGGTATCTTATAGCTTTGCATACTCACAATCCACGTGAAATAAAGCCTGGAATCAAAGCTCAAAGTTTACACACGCACACGCTCCAATGGAACAAATTGGGTGAGAGGATTCTATTGACTTTGGGGGCCTGATTTTCCTTGTTTGTAATCTATTTGTATATTCCAAACTCAATTTCTTTTTAGCAAAACATAATTGAAAAGCGAGTTCTATTTATAATTGAAAGATCTCATCTCACCATTATTCTACACTATATTCTATAAGACTATTACAAAACAGATAAAATGGTGGAAGTGGAGGAATCATATGAGAAATAGAAATGATAAGCAAGCCCCACATGTTTAACAATAAGCCGGCAATGGGTGTGACAAACAGTAAACAAAGAATTTGTCCTTTTGTAGGTAAACACTGCAGGAATGCAAATTAGTCATAGCATTCATGATTACTTTTCCCATGCTCCTACATGTTTTCAGACATTTTCAAGTGATGTGTCTCTTTTTTATATTTTAAAGCCCTCTTTACAAATTTCAAGGTGGAGCTTTATGATTGAAATGGCCCAAATTCTTGGTTCTGAATTTCCTTTTCTTTTTAATACTGTGGCAGAATTAGAACTTAAATACTTGTATAGGTATGTATAGCCTTATTAATATACTGGCTTAGAATCAAATTCCCTTTCTTTTCCCTGCTGAATGAAGACTTTATTTATTAAAGAAAAAGTTTATTAAAGAACTAGATTGATAGTGAGAGGGGATTAGCATGTGAGGTTAGAACTAGAATAAAAAAGTTTATTAAAGAAAAAGCAAATGGTCATTTCTGTCAAGGACCCAACAGGCAAGTCCAGTAATGAAAAGATGTCCATTGGGCTACGGAATGGGCTGCCAAGTTACAAACTACTCTCAGTAAAAATTTATACTTAACAGCTTGACATCGTCCAAAATAGGAAAAATTGTTCAATGAGGGAGCTGGTTATCGTCTTGTAGTGAGTTAATTAACCACATTCAAACATAAATCTGATTCAGCAATACAAACATAAAGAGAACATCTGAAAGAAGAAAGCTGTATTTTTATTCGTTTGCAAATGAATCACATCTCTTATATAGAAAAAGGGAGACGCACAAAGAAAAAAATACAAATAGATAGGAATGTCCAAAGGACTAGTAGTAAGATAGGTATTTTAGATGAACATTTACATAAGTATATAGTTGTCCAACCGAAACCAACAATAGAGACAGCAATACAAAGGCTTCTACTATATCTAAATCAGCTGTCATATCTATGATCTATCTAATTCCCCAAAGCAGCTAAAACTGAGAGAAAAAAAAAAGAAAAAAAAAAAGACAATTAACAAGATTAGACGAAAAGAAGAAGTAAGTAGTTGGTAAAATAAATTAAACATTAGTGGTAGGTGTCTTGATCCTAAGGGTCCGTTTGGTTAGAGGAGTGGAAAAGTGAGAGGATGGAAAAGTAGGAGGATATAAAATATTTGATTTTTCCTCTTGTGTGTTTGGTTGGAGGGGTGGAAAAGTGGAAGGGTGGAAAACTCTTTTGTTTGGTTAGAGAGAAAAAGGGAAGGATGAAAAATGTAATTTATATAAATTGACTATTACATTCTTGTTGCATAATATGTAAGAAATAGATTTATTTGTACTCATTAAATAATATAAAATTTACCACATCATACATATAAATTTATATTATTTTTTTTATTATTATAATGTGAAAATTACAATAGTGTACATATAAATTTAATTGGGCAAAATATTTTGTAACCAGCTAAAACGTGGTCAGCAAATTTACACTACATTCAGCCCACAAAAATGTTGCCGTGCTAATTTAACAAGGAATAAAAAAAAATAAAAAATAAAAAAATAAAAAATAAAAAAAAAAGGTTGAGAAGAGAGCCTGGACATTGCTGTGTTGTGAGTGACTCCAAATCTTCTGTCTCACTTTCCTTACTCCACTCTATACTCCACCAATAAATACTTGCCACGTGATACTATTAATTAATAACTGTAAGATTAATAAGTTAATAATGATAATATTTAATTAATTAGGTAAACACATGGTAAGTATTTATTGGTAGAGTATAGAGTGGAACAGGAAAAGTGGGACAGAGAATTTGGACTTGCTGTGAGAAGGTAAAATGATAAAGATGAGAAAAGCCAAAAGTCATCAGGCTATAAATAAAGTGAAGGGTAAGTGAGAGGGTATTTGTGTAAAATACATTTCACAGCACTTTTCCTCCCCATTTTCCTCCAAATTTGGAAGGATAAAAAAGTGGGTTTGGAAGGGAAAACTTTCTCCCATTTTTTTTTCTCTCCTATTTTCTTTCCTCAACAAAACAATAGAAAACAACATTTTTCACCATATTTTCCTCTCCCTATTTTCCATCCTTCCTATTTTCACATCAACCAAACACACCCTAAATGTCTTGTTCAATCTCTTTACTCCACAACACGTTATTTCTCTTCCCACAGATCTCAAGCTTATATGGTTCTACCCATGCATAATCAATAATTAAAAACACTTGGCCTTCAATGTCAATTTGCTCAATCTTTGTTAAAAAACATGTTGTACTAACTTGTACACATAACAAGGCCACAAATTAAAGTTTAGGAATTGAAAAGGTTATCATGTATGAAGAGTTAAAGATTGCTTATGTTCATCTGAAACAAACATGGTTGTTTCATAGTGAAATTTATTATGAGATCATATTTAAAACTAGTGTTTCTTATCTTGTTAACGATTTAATTTCTTTCTTGAATAGAAAGTTATGGATCTTTATATAAATGTCTCTAATAGTTCACGATTTGTTTTTATATTCAGTATAATTATAGTCAACTTCTTATCGAATGACCATTATATCTTCTGTTTCATAAAATAATCAGAAGCTTTATATCACTTTAACTATTTATTCCGTCAAATTTTTTCATATTCGTTAGCGGCAACAAAACAGCGTTGGTTTCTCTCTCTCTCTCTCAAAATGGCCAAAATAATCATGGATATGGGTGAAAAGACCATTTTGAAAGCGAAATCAAAATTGGTAGACTAAAATGAAAATCTTAAAAACTCAAGGGAAAAAATGAATATAATCCCAAGCTATAACAGTAAGAAGTGTATTTGAATACATATAATGCAGTCACTTAGCAAAAAACGTGTAATTTAATCTTATATAATTTTATAGTTAATTAGTGTTTTATTTTATACAAAGAAGAATTTTGGGCTTCGAAAATATCTTTAAATAGACGTGCTGCTGTTGCTGCTGCCTCCTAACAAAAACAAGGTTTTTTTAACGCCATTGCAAACAACAAAAACAGATTATAACGTATCAGTAAAACTACTCAGCTTTCAAAGTATAGACTGAACTACTTGGTTGTGCAAGTCCCAGCCGCTAGACTTTAAAGCTTGAGTAGAGCTAAACTCTTTTCCACGCCAAAACTTGTACAGGGACCACATACCATCTCAAAGATAGTTACATCCTGTACATGCTCAGCGGTCTAAAGCCTTGATGTGGCATCAGATAATTCTAATTCGATTAGGATGCTTGCAATAAAGGACAGACGAAAAGAAACCAAGTTGATACTCGCATCATTCAAATCCAAACAATCTGTGAAATACTAAAAACTGAAAATGACACACGTGCTACGCACAGTGGTTCAATTTTCTAGACGGAAATTGGCTTCATATTGTTGTGCAATAATGATGAATGATCGCATCATAATATGGTGCATTCTCGCTCACATATGTAATAACACCTTTTTGAGTGGATATTTCATCACACCTTATGATTTAACTGTTGTCTTTTGGATAATACATATCACTTCATGAAAGGAATATGTTTATTACTAAGAGGTATCTTAAGAGTCTGTAAATAAGAGAGCTCTCATTTAGTTTGGATGCTTGATTTTCTCTGCATGCATACTATGTTTCTAATCACCACCCTAATTGCAAATCTATATTTGGCACCAACACAAAAGCAAGGATGAAAAGTGGAACTATAAAGAAAGTAGAGAACTACCATAGTTAATTCCAAATTTGCCCGGTCAGATTAAACATAAAAAATCTGTGCTCGAGACTAAATTTGTAGGTCCATTGAGTATGTTGTTAAAGTGTCATGGACTCAAACTGGAGTGATTTGGCAGGCAGATTCATTACAATTCCAAAGTAATTGAAGAGAAGGGGAAAAAAATAACTTCAATTGAATTGTAAGTTATAATTCTTCAAAACACAACATGCTCCGCAGGACTAGATAAATTTATCCAAATATGTGAACGCAATAAGCCAAGTGACTTGACTTGAAATTTGATTAAATAGACAAAATAGCAATTTCAGAATCATAAAAATAATGTCTCAACCAGTGCAGGGAAGGCAACGCATTTGCCCAATCTTGCCACAACTTCTCCTCCATTTTCCTGCATTAAAGTTTTCCCACCATAAGCAAATGGAAAAGGATAAATCAGATTTGTTTTTTAGCCTGTAAAGTAAGCACAAGTTTTTCTAATTGAAATTAGCACCCAATCAGACTAACACAGCTCCAGGAGGTGCTTCACATGAAATAGTTCTGTATAGCAAGAGTTTCAAGCTATTTATCACATATAGTTTACACGTATAGTATGTAAAAGACATTTGTCCCTGCTATATATGGGTTCTAAACAAACTACAAATTCAAGCCTACTCGCAAGAACATAAACATGTAAACATTTTCTTTTAAAAAAAACATACATGCTTTTAATTTATGATAAATGTTTGCCTTTTACTTGATCTTTCAAAACCTTAAACATCATGTAAATGAGATTTTGAAACCTACAATCTTACTTGCAGGAAAAAGCAAACCATCAAATAAATGCAAATGAGATTAGTAAATTTAAATGAGATTTTGATCTTTTACTTGCTTCTTTATTTATTTTTTCATTGGTAAGTTATACAAGCATCCAATGGGCGTTAAATCCATGATCTTAACCTTTGACCAATTATTATGAGAGAAGGATATGCCAATTGAACAATAACACATTTGGCTATCATGAAATTGCTAACAATCTTTTGATCAATTTGTTACAGCTTTGGAATAATTAGATATGCAAGTACCTATCACCAAAAAAGAAGAAGAAGAAGAAGATATGCGAGAACTTATCATATCAAACTTATGAGAAAGATCTTGGTGAAAAATAATTAAATAAACAAATAAGAAGACAATCCTTGGAGTTACATACACAGAATATGCAAGACTTGTAGATTAAGGAAATTCATAGTTAGTTCTTCGCATACTTCTAATATTCATGCAATGGAAGACAAAGGCTTTCTAGCCAAATACTAGGAGATAGACTGGTTGTTTAAGTCCCTTAATCTTAGAGCAGCTCTGCTAATCTAGCCCTAAAGACTCACCAAAGTGAAGAAACTGTTGATCATCTTCAAAACAATGTTACACCTTTTCAAAAGTGTCAATTACTTCTATCATAATAATTTGAATATAGAACACCAAAGCAGGCCAATACAGATTAGATAAACTACATCGTAAATTCGAAATTACTATTATTAGCAGTCCCAGTTTTTCTGGATAACCTCCACTAACATAGCTAAAGTTAAGGCACCAGGAGACTCATATTCAGTGTTGCAGTACATATATGAGTAAGGCTCCAGCAAGGAGATCTTGTTAAATCTTTAGCAAGAAACTCACATTAGAAATTTTCTATTACAAGATTATGAAGGGTGCTGCATCATGACTTATTATACACACCTGCAACCCTATATTTTAGGGATGAATTTTGCTCTCAAAACAATCTTACATATAAATATTCTTCAGATTTTAATAGCCATCTATGAAATACATAAATTTCAATTTTATCCATCTTAATATTGCAATACTTTCAGTGATTCAATTAATGTAGAATCAAATATAACTACTTCTACAGGTAAAAATAAATAAATTGATTTGTATTTTGGCACTATGCATGGAACTTATATCATAATAAGCAAGGGCCATTCTATCTTACACTTGAGTTTGTGCACTAAGATGCAAAAGTTGTGGAAAAGTCATGTTCAGACATAATGTTATGAATTGGAATCCCAAATCTAGAAATAGTGAGTTGTAAGCAAGTTGCTTTCCATGACTATTGCGAGCTTAACGGTCATCAAGCATGGTGTTACCAAGATTTTCACACTATGCTTTACACACCAATGACATTTACATCATACATTCAGCAATCATAACTCTACTGACATCTGTCAGGGACAACAACCAAACAAAAGAAATTTCAGAAACTCTTACCAGAATCACTATCTAATCAGCAGAACAAAGACCAGTTGAAAGTATAATAGAAAATTACAACTTAAATCATAAGCTCCTACAAATATTTTGGTTATATCCCAGTGGATACATCCAAAACATTCAGAAAGAAATTGAAAGAACAACATCCTCCCCACAATGGAAATTCTCGTCTTATTTACCATCAAATGCAAACTTATTCCAAGTGCTAGCTGTGTGAAGAGTAAAAATATTTATTTTTCAATCTCATTGAGGATTTTCTTCTTTTTATTTATGTTTTAAATGTCCAAGGAAATTCTACTCTAATGAAGAAACTTTATATGAAATTTAATTGGCAGCCTGTTCTTGTTTTATTTCAGTCAAACATCGTATGAACTCTTTCTTGGTTAAGGCAGAATCTACAGCCACTTTACATCAGGAATTGGTGCATGAGTCATCTATAATGGAACAACTATTATATAATATCCACATCAGCTGTTTCTGTTGTTCAACTTACCATGACTGTCTGTGTGAGAGATAGGTAGAAAGATAAAGAAGGGTTTCAGGTAACACTAAAATTGGGATATATGGCATAACCACAACAAACTATGAACTTATAAGAGACAAACAGTTTCAGGCAAAGCCTTAAAATCACATGCAGTGATCAACTCCATAATGGAAGGTGTAGGTGATGTAGAACAAAATATGCAAGTTAACTTCTTCTTTTTTTTTAATTATTTTTTTAATATATAATTAATTTTTTATGTTTCTTTGTAATTTTCAGAAAATTTTAGAAAAAGGTTTTATTTCTTTGTTTTAAAGAGCTTTTAGAAGCATTGTAGTCAAAATTGAGTTTTTTTATGTTAGGATGCTAATTAGGATATATTTAAGAATTTTTTAGTTATTTTTCCTTTGTTAAACCTAATTTCATGTTCACCATGAATTAGGGTTTTCTAGGGCTTCCAAAGGGTCTCCTACTTGACCTAGGATTTCTTTGTCATAAACCAAGCCTTTCAGCATTCAGACTATTATGAATTCGATCTATAAACTTTCACAAAGGTTTTTCCTTTTCCTTTTCCTTTTTGGTGGTTTTAATAAATTTCTATGTGGATTCAAAGGTTATTTTCTTAAGATAAATGTGTTCTATTTCTTTCGACTTTCCATCCACATTAGTTGGCATCAGAGCCTTATCCTCACTCTAATTTGATGGCTAATGAGCGTTACGTTAACAGTTTCATAGACTTGGATCTTCAAGAGGTCCATACCAAGGAAGAATTCTTTAGTTTCAATGTGACACTTAACAACATCAAAGGCACACCAAACAATCCTATAGAATAGTCGGCAACTATTTCTTGAAAACTAAGCTATGTTTTCCAACCCATCATAGCTAACTATTTCTTTAAAATTAAGCTTGGAGCAATTTTTTCCAACCCATTATATGGATTGTCTCTTCATTTGCTACATCATGAGCTGAAGCAAGATAGCTCCAAGCCAGTTTGGAGTTGGAGCCAAACTTTTTCCTTAATAAAACAATCCATAATCTCCAAAGAAATCAATCTTGTAACAAATGCTTTATTAATTTATCCACAGTTCTACAAGTACGAAATAAGATATTTATTACCCTCTCAAAACCCCAACTTAAACCGAATTGTATTATCTCAACATATAAATGCACTCGTGCATACATACATTAATTACACCTACAAAACTTATTTTATTCTTTACATACTCCTTCAGGCTTTCTCAGGTGCAATGAAAATTAGCTGCTGGACAAACAAAAGGAGCAATAGTTTTCACCAAATGAAGTAACCACATGTGCTTCGCATGAGAGTGATAGGAAAAGAAGAAAAAACTTTCACTATATTGTCCTTAATAAGAGAAAGGAAAATGAATTATTTTCCCTATGAATACAAGGCATTACATGATGTCAAAAAAATGCCTTCTCTAACATTATCTAAATCCAGAATGTGGGGAAAATTTTAGAAACTCGTTTTGTTTTGTTTTTTCTTTTACAATTGGACTTCCACATTCTCAACTACATTTCATGAAAAGCACATCAAACATATAGTAATTTATATCAACTGCATCAAAAATTGATTGTGTAATTAATCATCTACTTAACTAGGTACAAATTATATAATTTGACTCCCAAACAGCAACAAAAAGCCTCAATCCCAAATTTTTAGGATTGGTCACATTTTTCACTCCCAAAACTATCTTGTAAATCAACTCAAAACCTTGCAAAGTTCCAGAGTAAAAAAAATCATCAAGTTTAATATCTAATTCCAGGTATGAAAGAAAAAAAAATACATCATTCAAATCATTCATTCCAAATGGTTGTCAATCCTATGCCGAAATTGTAAGTGGAAAAGCACCTTATTAAGGCATTTAAAGAGTTTAGTAAGCCCTTATCTATAATGACAATGACGCAAAATGTGCAGGAGAATAGAGATAAAAATAAAATAAAAAAGGACAAACAGAACCAAGTCTAGACTTCACCACCTAGAATCTACTTGAAAAGCTTAGGCATCACCATCACCACCAAACAAAAGAGGAGCAAATTCACAACTCATAAATTTATTATTCAAAATCATCTGTTTTTCATCATTACAAGAGCCCAAGCTTGTTGTGAAAAACAAGTCAAAAAGAATGGCAAGACTTTATTGCCAATCATCAATTTCGGCTAAGCATGCGGGTACAATCCACACATGCTTCCAAATTAAAATAAAATGTAAAATCTCTTTTGACTTTGGTGCACCTTGCATCAGAGAACTACTAAAAAACATGCTTTAAACTTAAATTTGTGAAATTTACAATGTAAGGATGAAAATTGGTAGGATAAGTAGGGTTTTCGCTGCCCTATCTTGTAAATAGGGCTAAATCCCCTTGGAATGGCAGAATTATTATGAAAGATGGAACTTGAATCAGTGCATCCCCTCCATTGACATGAATTCCAGCAACAAAGAAAACAGAAAATTCCCCATGCAAATTGACATAGGATTGAAGTCATTTCCACTATGACTCCACATGAATTTTAACAATCAAGAGCATATAAGGTGAAAATAGGAAAGATATAAGACCATATTAGAATAGGATAAGTTGGTTTATTAAAATCTCATATTGGATAAAAATGATAAGAGTGAGTAATTAATGTAAGATAATTTGGCCCAAACCTATAGGCTTAAACTTCTAGGTCAAATGACATCCCAACATGTTCTCTAAAACCCTCACAAAAGGTGTTAGTGATTAACTTTCACAACCCAACATCCAACATGTTCAAAACATCAAGAAATGGTGTACCTTAAAACTATAACTTTTAGACTTCAACCTAAGTGTATTGTATAACCATTAAGACCACTGGCTTATAAAATGCCCTTTGGAAAGCTATTGTCTTTTTGTTTCTTCAATTGTGATTCTTCAGGTTACATCTTCTGTGAAAAAACAGTAGTTATGTTGTTGGGGAGGATGATAGAGATGGGAAAGCCTGATCTAGCTTGCAGGAAGTATCTTTAATCTTTATGCTGGCTGTGGTGCATTTGGAATGTGAGAAATGGCAGAGAATTTGAGGGACGGAAATTCCCCATGTCTCTTTTCTTGGGTGTCCAAAAAATTGAACTTTTGTTTTAGGTCTCAATCTGTAGTTGTATATTAACCTTGTATATGGGTGTTTCCTCTCTAGTGTGTTTTAATACAGCCTCACTTGAAGATCAAAATGATCTGACAAAGCATTAGAGCATTTATTTTACATGTCAATCAATTCTTTGACATCCATTATAGTTAGCAGCTTCCATAGCATGAAATTCCAATGGGAAAACTAGTCTCCTACAAACAAGCCATATGTGTTTGGTGTTTAAGTATTGTTGATAGTGGGTTTTAGCTGTCATTGCCCGGAGATGTAGGATTGGAATTTGTAGAACCACGTTTAATATTGTTGTCTTTTGTGGATTTTTTTTTTTTTTTTTTTTTTTTTTGTTCGTGTAAATGCACTTTTAATTATCCAAGCATTCTCTCGGCATTTTGAGTAACTTTTCAAGTGTTCAACTAAATCCTTTAGTGGTGCATCTAGTATTGGATAGACCTCATACAATAACTGTCCTAGCTCTCCCATATCTTTTTGTATTGCTTCAACTCATATTCTCCAAAAAGTAGATCCCGCTCTAACACGATGTCTCACTTGGGTTATACAATGTTATATCTAGGTTTACTCCAAATCACAACAAACTGTTATTAGAGCTTAAGGTTTGATCCTAGGGAAGTTCAATAAAAGATTATGTTTGGTGCACTTTCAAAATTGGTTCAAGATGCGTCCAAAAATTTGTCTTTAGTCAAGGAAATGATTGTTTTCTTCAAGGAAAACTTGCTTGGATTAAAGTGGAGTTGTTGCAAAAAATAAGACTACTTATTGGAATTTGAATTAAGGAGTCACAAAAAATGAGACTATTTATTGGAATTTGAATTAAGGTGGGGATTTGTTAGAATTTAACTCAAATTCCTATTTTGACTTGGCTTGGGCTTTCTTGGTGTGGAAGGATAGAGTTTTTTATTGAATAAATAATTAGGTATCCCTTGTTCATCTAAGAATAAAATTGAATATTTATAAATAGATAGTATTGTAAAAGATTTAGCAGCTTCAGCCTAAGGGTCCTCTCATATGGGAAGAAGAGAATACTCTTCAAAAAAATTAGTATATTTGAAAAATACTTGGTAAACTTTTTTAACTTAAAAGATATTCATATATTTGGGTTGAGACATTGTTTGTCTTGTTAAGAGCACCATTAGGTGGTTAGAAAGTTGGGATTGTGAGTTTGTGTTTGTGAGGTTTATTAGTATTATTTGTGAGCCTGTACGTTTGGTTTGTGAAGTTTTGATTGAGTGCTTGTCATTCGTGTCCTTGATATTGAATTTTGACTGTCATTGCCTATGGACTTAGGCAGAGTTGCCCAAATCACGTTGAATATTATTAACTTGTGCAAATCTTTTTATTTAATTTGTCCGGGTAAATAGGCTTCTACTATCCCTAAAGCTAAATGGTTTTACTATTATAAGTAATAGATGTCCAATGTACTGAGATCCAAAAGGAGAAGGAAAAAATTAAAATTAAAATTTTATGAGTACAAATGAGATGGACCCTACTACTTTGTTTAACATGGGGAGGCAAATTAAATTTTGGGAGTGTCCTTAGTCTCGGGGAGTGCATATCTCTAGTAAGAATCACTGCCCTGGAGAGTAAGGCAGTTGTCTGCTGCAAATAGGGTCCAGTTTATAAAACCTGTACTTTATGGTGTTCAGTCTTACTGGTCAAGCAACTTGTATCCTTCCAAAATAAGTTACTAAGCTGGTGGGACATAAATTCAATGCTTTTTCTTTGGAATACAAGTACGTACAAGAGCAAGATTACCTGGAATGATGTTTACTTCCCTAAGAAAAAAGGTGGTCTAGGGCTGTGCAAACTTGAAGAATGGAACAAAGCTACAGTCATGGATTCATTTGGAGTTTGTTTGCTAGGGAATATCTTGTGGGTGGCATGTTATAAATTATATAATATTGGAGAGGAAAATCTTTTTGGGAGGAAAATGTTTACATCCATCAGTTGTTGGGGTGAATGAAATTTTAGCAGTTGAGGGAGAAACTAGGCCTTTCCTAAGGCATCTGAATGGTACCGGAAGCAGCATCCTTGTCTAGCATGGTCATTGACACCTGAATGATCTACTTTTCCCCAAGACATGGCTTTAGAATGATCTATGATTTCAGCTAACTCAGCCAATTTTCAAATTTCATGAGAGTGAAAAGATGGTTTTGGCCCCAACCAGATATGAGGAGCTAGTTGAAATACTTCATAAGTTGTTTGGATGTTAGCTTTCCCAAATCAATTGTATTCCTGTAATACACCTAAAAAGCCATCATATCATGTAAAGCTCTGGTGTCATGGAGTAACTGATTTGGTTTACTAAATTAACCCCAAGCATGCTTTTATTAGCTGGTTGGCAGTGCAGAATAGCTTCCTCAACGTGAAAAGGTTTATGCCTCTTAGGTTATAAAGTGCCTTTTATTAACGAGACACAAGTTAAGATGTATTTAATATGGTATTAAGTAAATTTTTATATTTAAAAAAAAATCAAAAATTGTTAAAAAAAAATTAAATAAATAAATAAAAATAAAAACAATTATAATGAATTTATGGATATAAACAATAAGTTATTGATCAATATATTTTCATTTTTGATAAGTGTGCATTACAGCTCTTATATAAAATTAAAAATTAAAAAGAAAAGAAAAAAAGTAAGTGTGCATTACAGCTCAATTGAATATTTATCATTTAACTTGTACTGTAAGACACTACTCGATCCTATATAAAAGCTATGTTCAAGGGTCACTAACATATTTCAAAACTATAGTGCTTTATCATATAACTTGGATAAATGAAAAACAAAATTATTAGTACAAATGAGATTAGTATATACCATCATGAAAGAGGCTTTGTCATGAATGTAAGCTTTTTATTTTATTTTAATATATATATTCACTACTTCATGGGAAAATATAACGGCAGTCTAAGTGTTCAGTAAAGAGGAAAAAGAAAAAGAATGTTATCGGTATATCCAAGTATGCAAATGCCCAGAATCTTGAAACTCAAATAGGACTTGTTCTTCAACATTTGACCAACACATAATAACCGTTTTCCATATTACATTATTAACAAAGATTGCTGATCTAAATCCTAATCATAATGTTTCTCAAAAAAAAAAAAAAAAAAAAAACCTAATCATAATGTTAAATTGTCACCAATTATATCATTAGAACATTAGTATGTAAATCTTTATTTAGTACATATTCATTAATAAGATCGGCCAACTAACCTATTCTAAGTAATTAATGAATTGTTAATCCTCAAATGCTAAATCCCCAATTATTATGATCATTAGCAAAACTTAAGCACTCATATTTTTTCTAGAGTAATGCTTGAGCATTACGTATTGGTGGTGCTAAAATACAGTTATTAATTAATAGTATCACGTGGCAAGTATTTATTGGTGGAGTATAGAGTGGAGTAAGGAAAGTGAGACAGAAGATTTGGAGTCACTCACAACACAGCAATGTCCAGGCTCTCTTCTCAACCTTTTTTTTTTATTTTTTATTTTTTTATTTTTTATTTTTTTTTATTCCTTGTTAAATTAGCACGGCAACATTTTTGTGGGCTGAATGTAGTGTAAATTTGCTGACCACGTTTTAGCTGGTTACAAAATATTTTGCCCAATTAAATTTATATGTACACTATTGTAATTTTCACATTATAATAATAAAAAAAATAATATAAATTTATATGTATGATGTGGTAAATTTTATATTATTTAATGAGTACAAATAAATCTATTTCTTACATATTATGCAACAAGAATGTAATAGTCAATTTATATAAATTACATTTTTCATCCTTCCCTTTTTCTCTCTAACCAAACAAAAGAGTTTTCCACCCTTCCACTTTTCCACCCCTCCAACCAAACACACAAGAGGAAAAATCAAATATTTTATATCCTCCTACTTTTCCATCCTCTCACTTTTCCACTCCTCTAACCAAACGGACCCTTAGGATCAAGACACCTACCACTAATGTTTAATTTATTTTACCAACTACTTACTTCTTCTTTTCGTCTAATCTTGTTAATTGTCTTTTTTTTTTTCTTTTTTTTTTCTCTCAGTTTTAGCTGCTTTGGGGAATTAGATAGATCATAGATATGACAGCTGATTTAGATATAGTAGAAGCCTTTGTATTGCTGTCTCTATTGTTGGTTTCGGTTGGACAACTATATACTTATGTAAATGTTCATCTAAAATACCTATCTTACTACTAGTCCTTTGGACATTCCTATCTATTTGTATTTTTTTCTTTGTGCGTCTCCCTTTTTCTATATAAGAGATGTGATTCATTTGCAAACGAATAAAAATACAGCTTTCTTCTTTCAGATGTTCTCTTTATGTTTGTATTGCTGAATCAGATTTATGTTTGAATGTGGTTAATTAACTCACTACAAGACGATAACCAGCTCCCTCATTGAACAATTTTTCCTATTTTGGACGATGTCAAGCTGTTAAGTATAAATTTTTACTGAGAGTAGTTTGTAACTTGGCAGCCCATTCCGTAGCCCAATGGACATCTTTTCATTACTGGACTTGCCTGTTGGGTCCTTGACAGAAATGACCATTTGCTTTTTCTTTAATAAACTTTTTTATTCTAGTTCTAACCTCACATGCTAATCCCCTCTCACTATCAATCTAGTTCTTTAATAAACTTTTTCTTTAATAAATAAAGTCTTCATTCAGCAGGGAAAAGAAAGGGAATTTGATTCTAAGCCAGTATATTAATAAGGCTATACATACCTATACAAGTATTTAAGTTCTAATTCTGCCACAGTATTAAAAAGAAAAGGAAATTCAGAACCAAGAATTTGGGCCATTTCAATCATAAAGCTCCACCTTGAAATTTGTAAAGAGGGCTTTAAAATATAAAAAAGAGACACATCACTTGAAAATGTCTGAAAACATGTAGGAGCATGGGAAAAGTAATCATGAATGCTATGACTAATTTGCATTCCTGCAGTGTTTACCTACAAAAGGACAAATTCTTTGTTTACTGTTTGTCACACCCATTGCCGGCTTATTGTTAAACATGTGGGGCTTGCTTATCATTTCTATTTCTCATATGATTCCTCCACTTCCACCATTTTATCTGTTTTGTAATAGTCTTATAGAATATAGTGTAGAATAATGGTGAGATGAGATCTTTCAATTATAAATAGAACTCGCTTTTCAATTATGTTTTGCTAAAAAGAAATTGAGTTTGGAATATACAAATAGATTACAAACAAGGAAAATCAGGCCCCCAAAGTCAATAGAATCCTCTCACCCAATTTGTTCCATTGGAGCGTGTGCGTGTGTAAACTTTGAGCTTTGATTCCAGGCTTTATTTCACGTGGATTGTGAGTATGCAAAGCTATAAGATACCTCATGTGACTAACAGATAGGGTTAGTAGAAACAGGACCAGCTAATAATTAATCAAAATAAACAAATAAATAGCCAATGAAAAGTATCAAACTATAATTCTAAATCGCGAGCCTTGCCTGGAAACAGCCTTACCCCATCATTCTCAACTATATTATTATGTTATTTCAACATTAAATAAATGAAATAAACAAATATTATTATTAATAAATAAATAAAAAATCGCATTCCCCCACTTTCTTATTTGATTATTTTACTCTGTTCCTTCTAGAACAAAGTTGAGGTCCATAAAAAATAAAATATGAATGGTGGTTATTAATAATACAAAAGACCAGTGCATAGCTCTTCTCGTTTCTACATAAGGACATGTTTTTTAGAAAGAACCACTCTATCCCTAGAGCAAAAAAAATCAATTTTTAGAGTAGGACTAGCCAAGTCTAGTTGCTTCTCGAATCAAATAAGAGTATGTGTATAGTATATAGATGCCACTCTGTCTAATGGTGATTAAATTAACCCCTCAATACTCCCATCAAAGTAGGGCATATATCAAATCTTATTTCAAGATGTTACATAATCGCATCTTTACTTTTCCTGTCACTTTTCCCATCAAAGAAGGGCACATACCAAATTTTATTTCAAGAAGATTTTACATAATCACATCTTTACTTTTCCTATCACTTTCCTATTTATTCTTTGATTTTTAGAAACCTAGGGTGACAATGACATGAAACTTTGTAAATTTTTTGTGAGATAGAGAGTTTGTGTAAATAGCATTGCATTATATTAAATTGCAAAGCGTATTTTCAAAGGAATCTACACCTACTAGGGGCTAGCCTTGACTATAGATAAGTCATTACATCTTTGAAGATGTAGCTCTGTTATCTTAATGACAATCATAGTTAGTGCCTCTCGGCCACTGGGCATTTTTGAGACATGCATTGACTTGTTGAGCAGTGAAAGGAAGCACTAACTTGCAATGGGGGGGAGGGAGCGTGGAAGTGATGGTTGGTCTGAGATAAATATAGAGCAAGGAAAATGGTTGGTTAATCGTCGACAAATATATAAATGAAATATTGCTATCACCTTCTCTAATCCTGGCAAATTCAATGGACACCAATTTGGTTTAAGGTAAATTTTTTCTAAATTGTACAATGGCTTACACACTCTTGAACGGTACCAATGTAAAGAAGAGATTCCACACGACACTGCACACAAAGATGTCAAGTTATATGCTTCTGTAGAATATGATAAGCCATTTCATAATGTCACTTTTGTTTAATGGTGCTCAAGAAAGCATCAATTGGACACCACTTGTATTTACGTGAATATTTTGACTGAAAGTGACTCAACTTGTATTTACATGAATTTTTTGACAGAAAGCGACCCAACTGTCCACAAAAAGTAACTAGCATTATATTTCCCATCCTTAAATAGGACCAAGCCTTTGATAATTTCTAGTGAAAACGAAAATACGCTGGGTATGAGTAATTTCCATGAAACTCATATCATATAATCAATGCTATTCAATGCAGTGTCAGATGTATCATGGCAGAGAGACAGTACATCATAACAAACAATGAGACGAAAGCAGCCCACCCTTCAAACATACAGCTATGAATGTAAATTGATACATCATCAGTTTTCACACTTCACACATACAGCACAATTACCCATCACCTGCAACAATTAGCATCAAGATACTCTATAGGTTATTTCGCAACTCCCTTGTTTTCTTTCCCCTTTTTATTTATTTATTTATTATTATTTTTTTTTTTTGGGAAATGTTAACAAGTTCCTTAATGGGCTGTGTTAATAAAATGGACAAAAAGTTATTAAAAGAATTGCCAAAAATGATTAAAAAGAATTGCCAAAAATGATTAAAAAAAATTGCTAAAAATTGTCAAATAGAATAAAAAGTAAAAAAAAAAGTAAAAAAACTGTGCAAAAAGCTGTAGTTAGCAGGTACCTTACGGTGCCCATTAACGTAACCCTTTCATTTTCACTCAAACCAGCAACTCACTCTTACTTGGAGGCAGATAGGCTATCATGCTAACATTTTATTGAGGTTCAAGTTCGGTAAAGAAGTGACATGCTATCTTATGCTGTCCTAAACAAGAAAAGCTTTGAGCAACTTCACTATGCCATAAATTCATCAATAATCAATGACAATTACTCCCGAGAAGAGCAGAAAACCCAAAAAAGCAGTAAACCAAAAACACAATAACCGTTTCTACGGCCACTATCTGCCTAGGTTCACGCTCTGTCAAAAGACATTACAATTGTAGATTTGTAGCAGTCATTAAAGTCATCTATCACAACATATGCCTAGGTTCACACTCTGTTCAGCTTTCCCCTCCCAACTCTACCCAAAATCCATGTAGTCCAATAAGTCATCTATTAGAAATTACCATTTTTGACAAATAGATAACAGGAGTTTGAGTATTTGAACCTAGATGTCTCCCTTAAAAACACCAGGGCAGGAAGTGCCACAGGAAGTGCCACTTGAGTTTCAAGGCTCTTGGCAAAAGTTCACTCCTAACCACTAAGATACTTAAAGCGATTCTCTATTGGCAATTACCATTGAAGAAGAAACAGATAATATACATCTTCCATTTTACCACTGCTACATATGAGTGACTAACCATGGATCATTCGAAGCATAATAGTACATTGCTCAATAACCTTTTTAAGTATAACATAAACATCACATATTCATCATAACTACAATATTCACATACAGAGAGATGGTTTAAATAAAGTAAATGACTACACGAACTGAAAGATCTTACAACATCATTTTAGTTGCACGTGTGCAATCTTACAAGCATATGCCTCAAATCAAAACAACCAGCACAGATGCATTTCCACCATCANTGTAGTAAATTAGTTATTTATTAAGAGACTGTTTAATTAGACAATTTGGATAAGCCAGTCTCTAAAAAACAAAAACAAAAACAGAAAAAGCTCACAGATCTGTGCTTTTTCTCACAAAAAAGCTTGCTCTTTTGAATCACAACCTGCAACAATTCAAAAAAAGAAAAAAAACTTTCTCAGATCAGCTTCTCAATTACAAATCAAAACCCACAAAATTACTCCAAGAAAATAATATCTAAACAAGAAAAAGAAGAAGACCTGGTTGGAATTTCTTGCTTTTTTTTTCTCTCTCTCTGTAATGTAGAGGAAAAGTGGGAAAAAAGAACTAGAGCATGGTGAATTCAGTGCTGTTGAAAAGAGCTGAAATTTGGAGAGAGTGGTATTGGCACTTACATGTATGAAAGTAGTGGTGGGGGTTTAAGAAAGAGAGAGGATTAGGGTTGGTCGTTGTTTTTTGGTGAGTGAGGGAAGTGAAAGGAACAGGAAATGAAAAATCTGGTGGAAATGGGAATTGAGAGGGACTTTGAGGGTTTGGAAGTATAGGGGGGATAGGGGGGTTTAAAAACAGAAAAGTAGGGTAAAGCTAATGAGAGTGAGAGGGAAGTAGGAGCAGGAGTAGGGGGAAGTAGCAGTAGTAGCTAGAGAAGATGTAGGAAGGAATTGGGGTTGTTGTTCTTCTTCCATTCCAAATTCCAGCAAGGAAAAGGAAAAGAGAGGAAAAGGAAAAGGAAATCACACCGGGCTTATCGGGAAAGGACAGACACTGCGCCGTTCCCCATCTTCTAAATATCTCCTTTCTCTCCTATTTGCCCTCCCTTCTTCCCCTTTTTACTCTTCAACTCCTCCTGCTTCTATCATTTTTTTTTTCCCTTTTCAATATCTATCCCCGATAAGTTAAGGAAAAAGTTTAGTTACAAAATTGATTGTAGCGTTAGATTACAAACTCATTCAATAAAATAAATATTATTATATATTTTAAAAATCTAACCGTTGAATTACATATTCTTTATGCTCTTAATACACATGTCAATTTTTGTGTCAATTGGATATCATTTACTATATAATCTATTATCTTATATTTTATGCATAATTTTAAATTGTAAAAACTTACAATTTAAAAATTTATTGATAACATAGTTATTGATCTTTAATTTTCTTGAAATTTTGCAAACATGGAGAATATAAGAAGAAGATGCAATCCAATGATGGATTTGTCAAAATTCACCTCCAATAAAAAGATATTGAGTGAGTTTGTAGCCTAAAATTACAATCAATTTTGTAGCTAAACTTTGTCCATAACTTAATATCTTTTCAATTTGGCTAGAAACTTTACAAACTTATTATATATATTTATATTGAGTGTAAATTTTGAATATATACCCGTTAGATTGTATGTTCTTATTACATTTTTAATGCTTACAAAATTTCAAGAAATTCAAAGATCAATTACTATATTACCAAATAGATGTTATAATTTCAAGTTTTTGTAATCTAAAGTTTTATATAAAAAATAAAATAATTGATTGAATAGTAAATAATATTCAATTTGAATGAAATTTGATATACATGTTAAGAATATAAGGAACATAAAATTCAACAGTTAAATTTTCAAAATTCACACCCAAAAAAGAAACATATGAAAAGTTTGAAAAATTTCTCTGCAAACCAAAATTCACACTCAAAAAAGAAACATGTGAAAAGTTTGAAGAGTTTCTCTCCAAACTTTGTTCTTACATTAATTCATATTTAATATCTTCTTCTTTTTTTCTTTTTCTTTTTTAATTGTTATGGTCAATTTGAAATCTAAGAGCATTCACATTAGCTCATGCAAAAATTTTAGCCTATTTTAACGTAATAACCTACTTTTTTATTTTACATTATCACTTTTTAAAACATTGTACATTAGATTATCTATTTTATACTACATTTTATTAAAATATCATTTTTTAAATTATTTCTCTTTCTTCACATAAAACAATCACCATCGACTCTCTTCTTTCATCCTAAGATACATAAAGAAAGAATAAACAATTAAATGTAAAATGAATAATGTCAGTAAAAATTTACAAGTTTGCGATAGTAACCATGTAAATTTACATTGACACTATTTATTTTGCATTTAGTTGTTTATTCTTCCTTTACATTTCTCGAGATAAAAAAAGAATAGATAATGATTGTTTTGTGTGAAAAAAGAGAAACAATTTAAAAAAAATATAATAATAATATCGACAGGTGTGAATCATTTTAAAGTAAAATTATGTAAATTTTACTCATTTTTTTATTGTACACATGTAAATGCTCTAATTCTTTTTATAGAGAGACCAATCAATATCACTAGATTACAAAAGTCTTGACTTAATTTCATACTTAATTACATGTTCCAAAATTCTAGGCAAAAATATATGCGAGTTTTTGTAAATGAGCTAAATAAACGTAATCTCTAATAAACTAGGCAAATCCAAAATTCCGTTCATTTTAGATAGTCAATCCCAAAAATCAAGCTCCAATGGTCTCACTATCTTAGGAAAAAAAAAAAAAATGTTTGGTTGAGCTACAATTACTCTTTTGGTGTGAAGAGTATTGTAATTTCTATAAACACAGTTCTGGGATTAAAATATTCAGTTCTTTTTCTCACGCCAATAAAAAAATCATTAGGTAGAAACAAATAATTTAAAAAAATTTAGAAAACTATTATGTTAATAAATTAGAGAAAATGAGAGAATGTTTAGTGAAGTGTATCTGAAAAAATAGGTAAGCAAGCAAAATAAAAAGGTGAATTTTTCTCTCCAATTTGGGTGAAAAATACAAAGACAGTTGGAGATGCACAATCTTTTGAAAATGATTTTAAGTTGACCAAGCAAAGCAATGTGGGTTTAAATTTGAGAAAATTTGATTTCAGATTCACTAATAATTAATCTTTCCAATGCATAGGAAGTAGGAACATAGACACATAGTGTAAGCGGTTTATAAATATTTTACTTGAGTGATACAGTTATTGATCAGGAATTATAATTGTAGGGACTCAATTTGGATTTGACCCTGAGTATGAATGAGTTTTCAGCCCAACAAGCCCAAACAATAAATTTTTAGAGCATCGGTACAAGAACTAGTACTGTTTGACAGGAAAGGTTATACTCATCAAGTAACAAGGGATATTTTAGGTTCATTCCTTGAGAAAAACTCTCCTCAGCTCTCTTTCAGTCCGTCTCTCTCTTCTTTCCTCCCTTTTTTTTTTATGAAAAAGTCTCCCTTTATTTCATTCGTTTCTATGTTATATACTCCGTTCTCCCCTCCGTTTCCATTGTACATGTGTAGTTCTTATCGTGGGAGCTCCTTTCTGTCCCATCCAGCACCTACCGGAACTTTCTACTCAGTGGCCATAAAGCTGCTTAGTCACTGTTCAGGTATTACCTCCACATTAATGCGGCCAGAAGGTTAGCTGGAAAGCATTTAATGTGGAGGTGATGGCCTTGGAAGATATTTGCTACCTTCCCCGATTCCTCCTTAGGTTTATACCCAATTTCCAATTCAGATACAACTTTGCAGAGTCTCCTCAATAAAATGAAAGTTACATTCACCTCGGACTTTAGTGTCCTCGGACGTGCGTTATGCCGCCGTATACAATATCCACTCCTTTCTCCTATATTATTCATTTAATAATAATAAAAAAAATTTAGGCTATCCTCGGATAACTAATCGTTCTCGGATTGGGCCGTTGGGCCCCGAGCCCACTTCTGAGGATTACCATATCTTTTTAACTAACAGGCCCCACAATAGCCCCTCAAAATCTCGCTTTTTGCCACCTCGGGAAAAAGGGAGATTTTGATATCCAGCCTTCATTTATTTCGTAGGTTTCCCCCGCTTTCAGAATGTCTTTTTGTTTGCCCAAGGCACGCTCCTGACGTTTCGGCGTCATGAGCACGCCATTATTAAATGATAACTGCTCTGTTGTCCCACACGTTTAACGACCTGATGCAAATCTAACGGTGGGGGATCCTTTTCATTTATGGGCGGGGTTTTTCCCGCTCCTACTTTCTCTGCCCTTATAAAGTGCCTTTCAAATCAAATCTTTATTCAGTTACAAATTACTCCCTCTCAGTACATATTCATTGAATCTGTCTCTCGCTTATTACTCCACACTCTCATAAATACTAAGAGCCCGTCCGAGGAGCTTATTTTCCAAACCTGTAAGTTTCCTTAACCCTCCCTAGTTTTCCATCTTCTGTATCAGTTTTTCTCTACTACTGTTAGAAACTGGGTAGATTTAAGTATCTAGTTGATTCCGAGGAGCAAATAGAATCATTTAGGGCTAAGTATAGGATTCCCTCAACAGTGGGTATGAGATACGCTTCCTCCCAAACTTGGTTGCACGATAGAAAAACGGGGGAGGTAGTCATCCCCATGATAGCTTTTATCGAGGGAGGGATGACTATCCCAATGGGTAGTCTGACGAGAAATTACCTCAGGTTCTTTAGATTATCTCCCACACAGTGCGCCTCGAATATGTTCAGGGTGCTTGGGAGCATAGAGGCTTTAAACGCCTTGTACAATTTAGGTTTGACCCATCACGATGTGAACTGGGTATATAACCTCAATCATTTGAAGGATCAGGGATATTACCTTAAGTCTAGGTACCCTGCAGTAAGATTGATCCAGTGCCTCCCTACCTCAAACAAGGGTTTTAAAGACGATTTCCTTATTTTCTCCGGGGAGTGGCATGAT